>NC_031793.1:836966-855384 GCF_001522545.3 Parus major | reverse complement strand
CCCCGGGCCGGCCTGACCCCTAGCCGAAACCCCTCTGCCCCCGGAGACGGGCCCCGCCGAGGAGCCGCGACGGGACCCCCCGGCTGCCCGTTCCCGGCCGGGCCCTCCGGAGCTCGGAGAGACCACCCCGGACCCCGTCCCCAGGAGCAGAGGACCCCTGGAACTTCCTCGGGACTGCCCCAGCCGGACTCCTCCGATAGCCGTCGAGAACCCCCGACTCAACCCATTGCTGGAGGAGATACCCCGGCCCTCTCCGAGACCCTCCCCCGGGGCAAGGGACCTCCGAGGGCACGCAGTTCCCTCCTCGGGCCGCAGGAGCCGGCACCCCTGGGGACCCACCAGCTGTCCCCGCCGGGGCGAAGGACGCCTGGAGCCCCCCAAGAAGGCCCCGGTCCCCCGGCCCACATCCCCGCTCCCGGGCTGGCCCCAGTCCGCCGAGGATCCCGTTTCCAGGGCTGGGGGCAGCCGGGCAGCCCAGGGCCCCCCGGCTGAGCCGACCCTGAGCCGGCGGGGCAGCCGTGGGGTGTCGAGGAGCCCCGGGGGGGCTGCGGCACCCGAGTCTCCCCAGCTCCATGGCGGCCAAGTGGTTCAAGGAGTTCCCATCCAACCTGAAGACGGTTTCAGAGAGGGCTCGGCCGGGAAGCGGTAGCCTTGGGAAGAGCCGCAAGAATTCAACTGCCGAGCTGGGGGGCTACCGGGCGGCTGGGGGTGGCAAGGAAGGGGGAAGCCGGCTGTCACGGGACAACTTGCAGGGTCTACTCCAGGCCGCCACTGGGAAGATGCGGAAGAATTCCCGGGTGGAGGGAGGCACACCGGAGGGACCCTCCAAAACCTACATCAACCGCCTTATCAAGGTGGAGGCTTCCGAGAAGAATGGGAAGGGGCACCCTGGACCCCTGCCTGCCGGCCTGCCTGCCCCCGAGCAGGACAAGGGGAAGCCTCCCAAGACAGAGACGGTAAGGCAGGGACTGGGAGCCATGGGCAAGAGGGGGAGATGTGAGGAGCACGAAGCACTGGCAGCTTTAACTGCTTTGGTCTCCAACTCATTAGCTTGGCTGACTTAGTCCTTTTATCCTGCCCAGCTCCACTGCCTTTAAATTCCTTCAAAGCTGCCTTCATCCCAACTGCCCTTCATCACCCGTGTGGGGGTGGGGGGTTTGTCAGGCATCCTCATCATGGTCCACATGTCCCATGCCAGCCTGACCCCACAGCTCAGCTGCTGGTTAAACAAAGGCTGATGTAAAGCTTTTCTGGGAAGCGGGTCTTTCACCCCTGCAGTCTTTCTCAGTTCTTGGGAGGACTGGGAGCCAGTCAGGTGGGTTGCTGTCACCCAAAAGGGTCCCAGAGCTCCCCCCAGGCTCCCTCACCATCACTGAGGTGCATAGGAATGGTCTGGACTGCCTCCACCTAAAGGTGCCACTGGGTGCATCCTCTGGAGTTGTGGCACAGCTCCATTTACCCCAAATAAACCACCATCCTTCCCTGGGGGCCCCAGTGTATCTCTTTCCTGCCTTGCTCTGTGCTGGTGACATCTCTGACACCCCTGATGGAATCCCTGCAGTCCCCTGAAGCTAGCAATGACTATTCTTTTCTCAGGTCATCATCCTGGAGGATTACGCAGACCCTTATGATGCCAAACGGACCAAAGGGCAGCGGGATGCCGAGCGCCTAGGGGAGAATGACGGGTACATGGAGCCCTATGATGCCCAGCAGATGATCACAGGTATGTCCCATGTTGAGAGACACGCAACAGCACCACAGCTGGCATCACTCCCCAGCCAGGAGTCTGTGGCTGCCCTTGGAGCCACCCGGTGCAGGAGGCTCTAGGAACAGGAAAGCTGCTTGCCGCTTCCTGCGGCTGCGCAGGGCCAGATAAGGAGTGGGAGCAAGGCCGGACACTGACCCGTGGCTGGCCGGTCCCTCAACCATTGCCATGACCTGCTGCCATCATCCAACGGGCACATGTGGCCAGTGCAAAACCCTCAATGCCCCCAGTCATCCCAGGGTACCACCCCCCAAGAGTTCCCAGTGGCCGTGCCCCGCAGGCAGCGACACCCCGGCTGGCGTGGCGACTGTCCAGCTGGCCACAACAACAGGAACTGACTGGGCCGGAAGCTGGAAATAAAAGATTTGCTGCTGATGTTTTTTTTCCGTGCGGGGCAGCCCAGGCTGTTAGGCAAAGACTGGCGCCGTGGAAAGAAGCAGGGGGCTGGGAGAGGCAAGCCCCTGGGGTGGCCTCCCGCACAGCTGAGCTCTAGCTTGGGGTGTAGCATCCTGCTGCCATGGAGCCCAGCTGGCCCCACTGGCGTGGGTCTGTGCCTGTGGCGCCAGCAGCCCCAGGTCTGGACAGCAGACCAGGCGCCATGAGGATGGGCCCTTTCCTGCTCCAGCTCCTCCCAAACTGGCTCCCAATGGGGCGTTGCCGGCATGGGGTCCCCAGCGCACAATCCTCACTGAGGGCTGGTAGTGGGAGTGGGGGGGTCTCAGGGGACACACGGACTCATCCCTGACCCATCATCCCTCTTCCCCACAGAAATCCGTCGGCGTGGCTCCAAGGACCCCCTGGTCAAAGCCATCCTGCTGCTGGACGGTCCTGGAGAGCCTGGGGAGGGGGGTGCCAAATTGGATCTTGCCAAGCGGCTGGGGGCCAAGGAGGTGGCAGGGAAGGGGCCACAGCTCTATGACACCCCTTATGAGCCTGGGGAGGGGGTGGGCGGGGGGACCCCAGAGCGCAGGGTGAGGGCTGGTGATGGGCGCCTGCCTGAGAACGACGAGCGCCCGGCGGGGGAATATGAGCAACCCTGGGAGTGGAAGAAGGAGCAGATTGTCAAAGCATTGTCAGGTAGGGGACAGGGACAGGATGGAAATACGGATGGGGGGGGAAGGGATAGGCATGGGATGGGAGTGGGGATGGCAGCAGGGACAGGGATGGGGACAGACTTTCTAGCAGGGCTTGTCACAAGATGACGAGATGCAATGGTTTTTAACTATAAAGGGGCACTTTAGATACAAGAATTTTCTTGGGCTGAGGGTGGCAAGGCACTGGAGAGGTGATGGCTGCCAGGTCAAATTGGATGGGGCTCTGAACAACTGAAGACGTCCCTTTGCATGGGGGGGTGTTGGACCAGATGGGGACAGGCACATGGTTGGAGAAGGGGTTAGGCTAGGACTGGCAATGGGGAAGTTGCTGGGGCAGGGGAAAAGGATGGAGCTAGGGATGGGGATTGAAAGTGAAGGTGGGGCTTTGTGGGCTCACATCTTGTCCCTCCCAGTCCAGTTTGAAGGCTCGGAGCGTCCTAAGGAGGAGACACCGCGACAGCATCTACGGCAGAAGAGCTGGACCCCCAAGATGCTGAAGCCGGCAGGCACCGAGCACAGTGAGGGGGAGCGGGTGGACCCTGCCCTGGCACTGGAGAAACAGCCGTGAGTTGCGAGGCTGATCCACGCGTGGGAAATGGGGCGAGGAGGGATGAAGTGCCCAATGTTTTTCCACGGCTCAGCGTCCCCTCCCTGTGTCCCCCCACAGCTGGTACCACGGGGCCATCACGCGGGCCGAGGCAGAGAGCCGGCTGCAGACGTGCCGGGAGGCCGGCTACCTGGTTCGCACCAGCGAGACCGGCAGCGGCAAGTACTCCATCGCGCTCAAGTGAGTGTCGGGGTGGCCGCAGAATAGAGGGGTGCCGGGCTCGGGGGTTCCCACCCTGGGGAGATGGCGCGAATCCCCGCCCTGGGGCGATGCTGCGGCAGGAGTTCCCCTGGTTGTTCACATCAAAGCCCTGGTGGGGAGGAAGCGCTCAGATCCCCAGGGATGGCACCCCACGATGCACGGAGGGATCCAGGCACACTGGTGTGGAGCCGGGGCGGAGGGGGTGTTACGGTGTGTCCCCCTCCCCGGCACATTGTCGGGAGCGCCAGTGGCGTTTCCTTCCTGAGGAAGTGCAGCCCCTGGAGCCGAAACAATCAGAGCGGGATGGGAACAAACAGGGGTGGATACAGCCGCGGGGCAGGCGGGCGCCGGGGGGCTGGCGGCAACACTGATGCCTGCTGGTCGCCCAGGACCAGCCAGGGCTGCGTCCACATCATCGTGGCCCAGACCAAGGACAACAAGTACACGCTCAGCCAGGCCAGCGGTGTCTTCGCCAGCATCCCTGAAGTTGTGCACTACTACTCCACTGAGAAGCTGCCCTTCAAGGGGGCTGAGCACATGGCCCTGCTGCACCCCGTCCACTGCAAGCTGCATTAGCATCTGCTGATGCCGCCCCCGAGCCGTCTGCAACCCCCACCCCTGGGGCATGAGGGTGCAGCCACAGTGATGGGCATGTACCACAGGAAGGGTCCAGTGAGAACCCCTTTGTCAGGTCTCCAGTCCTTGAAGGGACCCCACTTCTGGACTCCAGCAGGGCTGTCCCCCTTTTGCTGGAACAAATCCTGACCACCCTGTGCCAGAACCAACTTGTCTCAGGGCTGCCCATGTGCCCGAGGTGGGGGCACGCAGTGAGACCGGGATGTGTAATGATATAGTAAAATAAACTTGTTGGCTGAGAGGGAGCCTGGGATGGGCCTTGTGCTGGCAGAAGTCACCACAGTTTTGGGGCCCAGGGGTACTGGGGCTCCCCCAACAGCACATCTGCATCCTGCCATGCTTTTTATAGCGGGGGACCAGTGGAATGGAAGGGGAGCACTGTCCCCAGGGTGGCTGAGCACCTTCTGTCCTCGTCCTGTGGTTTCCTGCCTGGGTGCAGCTGCAGCTCCCCAGGGTGTTGCACAACCAGCATGGGGTGGGCAATGCATGACAGAGGAGGCATGGCCTGGGGGTACTGGGCAGGGGGTTTGTGTTATGAAGGCGTGCACAGCACAGGGGGTACAGCTTGGGAGGCACCAGTGAAACAGAGAGCACAGCATGGGGGGGCATAGTTATGGGGCACAGCAAGGGAGGAGTGAAGGAATTAGGGGTGCAATCTCACTGGAGCCACTCCCAGGCAATGGGTGGGCTGCAGTGACCCCTCTGTTACCCTGCTCCTAGCAGCCATTCCAATATAAATCTAAAGCATTTATTTGAGCCACATTGTCCTGTTTCCCCAACATGTACTTTAAAAAGGAGCACCAAGGGGGTTGAAGCAGAGGTATGGGGCTGATCCAGCCAGGCCCTCCCTCCCGAGCCCCCGTGGCACTGTAGAGACCAGGCCCTTCCCTGCAGGACCCCCAAACCCAGTCCTGGGCCAGCTCCCATGCTCTGGTGCAGCCATGCTTCCCGTGCTGTCACTCCTGGCCCATGCCAGCTTGGCCATGGTGCTGAAGGTGCCACCCAGGACCCAATTTGGAGCCCTTCCCAGATGCTTCTCCATGGGGGGTGGCACTGATTTTCCTCCTCAGAGACTCATCCCAGTCACAGAGCCACTGGATAGTGGGGGGGAACTGCGCCCAGAGCCACATGGCAGCCCTGGGACCCCTCCATCCAACTCCCAAGCATCTACCAGCATATTCAGTCCCTGGCTACTGCCCTGAGGAAGAATAATCTTCATGAGTCATGTGAAGCATTCCAGGGGCTGAGGGGGCAGACTGTGAGAGCAGAGGGGTATCACTGAGTGTGGGCGGAGGGAGGCCTAGAGGGACCAGCATGTGCTGCCCCTCGCCCTCTGCTTTGGTCATCTCCTGCCCACTTGTCCACCACATCTGCCTGTACCTGCAGGGGAGAAGAATGGCTCCAGTTCAGGGGGGGAGGCAGACAGAGCCCCCTGGACCAGCCCCCCCTTGCACTCACCTCACCACGATGCCAACAAACAGGGCAATGCCAAGGAGCAGACTCCCCCCAGTGACCAGGAAGGCATAGGGGGATGCCACAGGATGGATGCTGGATTCCATGACAGACCCTGACAGAGAGAATGGATGGGCTCACTGTGAGGATAAGGGACCTGGGTGTCGCTGCCCCCCACCCCCAGTCCAGAAACCCTTCCTCACCACCAGCACCATTAGTATCATCCTCCCCGAAGAGCATGGGGGGCAGTGTCACCCCATAGGTGCCATCCTCCATGGGGACCTGCAAAAGGGGCGGGGGACAATGGGACAGGTTAGCCCTCATGCCCTGGTGTCCCCTTGTCCCACATGGGGACAGAAGACCCATTCAGGAGTGTGTGATGCTTCCCAGGGCTGAGACCATTGTTACCTGTGAGCTGAAAGGCTCCGTTTCAGAGGTGAGGTCCAAAGGCTCTGCACAGTGAGGGGGGAGTATGAGACTGGGAGATCCCATGCTGAGCCCCCAGCCTCAGGGCCCCATGTTTTTCTCCTACCTGTCCAGGGGGTACCCACAGCCTCCTGGCTCCACTCGCTCCATGTGCCATGGCCGAACTCATCCTTTGCCCTCACCTGCACCACATGCCTCATCCCACGCCATGCGTCACGAATGTCAAGCCAAGTTGTTGTCACCTGATCCACCTGGAGGGGACACATGGCTGGGGACAGTCTGGCCTGGGACAGTCTGGCCAGAGACAACATGCCAGCAAAAGCAAGGTCTCACCTCCATGAAGGTTGGGGAGGGCTCAGGGCGGTAGCGGACCTGGAAGTGGAGCCAGTAGAAACGGGGGTCCCAGGATGAGGGGTAGGACCAGTTCACCTGCAGCCGCTGCGGCGCCTTCTCCAGTGCCTCCACCGTCACATTGACTGGGGGGTCTGGCTTCACTGCTGGGAAAGGGGGGGGCTTAGGGCCTCACACTGCTCCCTCAGCCACCCCAGCTCCCAGCAATGGGGGCAGCACTCACGGACACTGCTGAGGGTGATGATCTTGTCTCTGCCAGCTGAGCCACCAGCACTGTTGCTGACGCACGTGGACACCACAAGGTGTTTGGTCTCATCAGTGCCTGGTGGCACCATCACCTTGCAAACGAACTTCCGTGCCTTGGAGAAGTAGTGGCACTGCTGCTCTGTGGCATTCTCAGCCACAAACCTGTGAGGTCATAGCTCAGGGGAGGCTGCAGAATGCTCTAGGCACAGGGCAGCTGTGGGGGACATGTCCTATGCTGTGGGGTCCCCAGCAGTGTCAGGAAAAGTCTCTGGGGAGGGATTCATTCTGTGCCATGAGGTCCCAGGCAGCACTGGGGAATGGGGCCATGGGGAAGAAACACATCCTGTGCTGTGGACTCCCAGCTAACAGTAGCTACTGGGGAAAGGGTCTGCAGGGAGGCAAGGATCCTGAGCCATGGGGTCCTGGATTGCACCAGGGAAAGGGACCACGGAGAGGGACATGTTCTGACTCCAACAGGGCCCAGCCCATGGTGGATGCAGTGACAGCACTCACCTCCGCTTCACCCAGAGCATTGCCCGTGTCCCTGGTGATGGTTTCTTCCGCTGTGGCCACTCACACAGGACATCCCTGTCGTGGCTCCGCCGGTAGCAGGAGACCTGGGGAGTTTCAGGGGGCTCTGCAAAGCAGGGAGGTGCTGGGGTACAGAAGCCATCACAGGCAATGCTGCCAAGGACATTCCCACCCTAGCGTGGACCCACCTGCCACCAGCAGCCGCAGGGAGCGCAGCAGGTGGCTCCCTACAGAGCAGCTGTAGTGCCCAGAATCCTTGTAGCGCAGCTGCCGCAGGAGCAGCATGTTACCCTCTGCCAGCTGCCGTCCCCAGCCCCCTGCTGGACCCTGCTCCTCCACCTGCCACAACACCGTGGCATTTGCAGGCACCTCATCCTGGCAGGTCAACGTGATATTGGCTCCCAGGCGGCCCAGTATCGTGTCCTGCGACAGTCCTGGAGGGACAAGAGGGGACCAATAGATGAAGATGAGACCCCAGGCCCAGTGGGTGTCTCTGGAAGGCACCCCATCATGCATGGACCTCCATGTCCAGTGACTGCTGGGGATCAGGGCACTGAGCTGGAGAGCAGCAGTGATTCTTCACATAGTGGAATACCAGACCCCTGGCACTGCATTGAGGGGTTTGGTGGTGGGGAGCACAGCTCAGGGAAGGTGACAGACTGGGACTGGTAGTCCCAGGAGTCTCTGGGTGGGGGTCCAGTGCCAAAGGGGTTAAGCAACCGCTCTGGCTGGTGGCCCGGGTCAGGCTTGGGCAGCGCTCCCAGCTCCCTCCAAAGGTCAACAGCCAGCGTGAACCTGCTGTTCCTTTGGCTCCTGCTGCTGGGAACGCACCCAGCGCCCAGCCAGCACCCCGGACACAGCACCCCAACCCCAGTACTCCCAGGGGTGCCCCGTACCACCATCTGCCCGTCTCCCCGGGCCCCGCTGAGCTCCTTCGGGGCAGGCAGGGAACCGCATTTGTCCCCTCCCCGTGTCCAGATCCACGAGGCCCGGGTACGGGGAGAGACTCAGGGCCACCCCCCGTCTCCCACCCTGCCCGGTGCCGGTCGCACTCACCGGCGGGGACGCAGGGCCGCCCGGCGGCGGCGAGGTAGAGGAGGAGGCAGAGAAGGAAGAAGAGAAGGAGAAGCGGCCCCGGCGGCCGCGCCATGCTCCCGTCCCGGTAAGACAAACATCAGCGGTTGTGAAAGCGGGCGGAGGGGCGGGGCGGGGCGGCACGTGCGCCCGGGGGCCGGCAGAACCGACACCGCCCTACCCCCCGGGCCTCTTTCGTACCCTCCCCCGTCTCCCCCGGATACAGGACACGGCGGAATCTGCTCAGAACATTATTTTCTTTTTTTAAACTAAAAAAAAAAAAAAAAAAAAAAAAAAAAAAAAAAAAAAAAAAAATCTGGTTTGTGTGTTTTGGTGGTTTTTTTTTCCTCAGGACCATCAAATTATACTATTTTGCCAGACAGAAACGCGTCTTAAATTATTCATCCCAATCCGCGTCCCCTCCACTGAAATAACCCCCAAAACCCCCCAAATCCTCTCCAGGCCTCGCCAACACCCGTCTGAACAAGCTCCTCTTTGGTATCGCGTCCCTGGGGCCCCAACAGCCCCAGAGACTCGCCGGGGGTCCCCCATTGCCCACCCACACCCCAAGATCACTCAGTCCCGCAAAAGCTTGCGAGGAGGAGGATGAAGGAGGAAGCAGCAGAGGCCGAGGGTTGCGCAAGACCAGGCGTGGGAGTGAATCACGGCAGCCGCCAACACCCAGCCTCCCTGTGGCA
Organism: Parus major; assembly: GCF_001522545.3. Taxonomy (NCBI): domain Eukaryota; kingdom Metazoa; phylum Chordata; class Aves; order Passeriformes; family Paridae; genus Parus; species Parus major. The sequence continues at coordinate 846,303 of NC_031793.1, read as the reverse complement.
CAGAACACTTCCCCTTTCCCACCCAGCACCCACAGTCCCAGCGAACTCTGCGGCAGGGGGACAAGGAGGGTGACCTTCCTCCCCCCTTCTCCCTCTACCCAGCCAAGAAATGAGTCGCTCTGTAAACTCAGTGGGCTTTTCATCACTTTTTGTTTTGGTTTGGTTTTGTTTTGGTTGCTATTTTTTCGGGGTGGGGGGGTCTTTTTTGACTTTTTTTTGTTTATATAAAAAAAAAAGACACGTGGGTGAAGGGCATGGAGAGACCAGAGTCCTCCCAGAGCCCTGCACCTCTGGCATGATACATTCATGTGTGATGGGGCATTTGTACTCAGTGGAATTGAATACTGATGGAGGAGCAAACAGGGGTGAGGGGTGGAGGGAGGCGGGCTGATGGTGATAACATCCATCCATCCATCCATCCATCCATCCATCCATCCATCCATCCATCCATCCATCCATTCATCCATCCATCCATCCATCCGTCTGTCCATCCATCCACACCAGGAAGGGAAAGACTATATTTTTTGGCTAGAAGGCGACAGTCCAGACTCCTCCAAACCTCAGCCCCCACATCACCTCTGCTCCTATTATGGGACCCTGCGGACAAGGGGTTTTGCCATGCCCAGGGCCAGGAGCCCCCAGCTGCACTGGAGGGGATGTGATCCCCTCCAGCCTCAGACCTTGAGAGTCTTGTCAGCTGCGCCACTGGGGCTGCCAGCACTGCTGCCCTCGCAGCCTTTCTTCTTCCGGAGGGTCTCAATCCAGCTGGTATTGGGGCGGGGGGCAAAGCTGGAGAGTGCCAAGGAGCTGAGCCGCATGTTCTTGCCAGACATGATGAGCTCCCCGAAACCCTCCTGATGTGAGAAGGCGTAGCCAGAGCGGCGTGAGCCCACACGCCCTGCATGCCGCATGCACCGGTGCTGCGTCTTCTGCTTCTTCCGTACCAGCTGAGTGTAGCGCACCTGGAGACACAGGGCCAGGTCAGGGACCTGTGGAACCACCTCTCCTCGGGGCTAGGACCCCATGACTGCTCCTGCAGCCATGTGCTCTCACCGTATCCGAGAGTTCTGGTTTCAGGTCCAGCTTAAGAAAGCGAAAGGCCACAACGGGCATGATGCAAACTACGGTGGTGAGGGCGATGGTCAGCCAGACCGTGGGCTGGGCCAGTGTGTTCTGTGCGTTACCTGGGGGGAGAGAATGAATCCACTGAGGGCTAGGCCGAGGCAGGACTCTGCTGGGGTGGGGCACACAGGGCACCACAGGGACTCACCCACAAAGCGGAACTGGTTGGGGAACATTCGGAAGAGGCTGTCACTGTGCATGGTGAACAGGATGGTGAAGTAGGCGGCCAGGCTGCCCCAGATGAAGAAGTGGTTGATAGCTGTCCAGAATCCTGTGTCTAACCCGATCTAGTGGGGGGATGCAGGAGGAGACAGGGCTCAGGGGATGCCTTAGGTGCCCCAAGGGTCTGGGGCTGAGTAGCCACGTCCCTACCTGCACACTGACGACAATCACAAGGGAGGTGGCGACAGTGACGGCAAAGGACTGGTAGTCGGCCAGCTGGGCACCATCATCACGGGTGGCATCAGCGAAGACTCCATAGGGGATGAAGAACATGAGGATGGAGGTGTAGATGCCCTGGGCAATGCAGATGAAGAACTCCCGCTTGTTGAAGAGCAGGTTCAGCTGCCCAGGCTCATAGAGTTTGGGATACTCCATGCTCCGCTGCTCTGGCACATCCTGGGGGCATGGACACCTCCCGATAGCCATGGGCAAGAGCAGCCTCCACCACAGCCCACAGAATGACAAGGAGAGCCCAACTCGGGCACCCAGGCAGCCTTTCTTCCCACAGGATGAGCATGAAGGGAAGTGGTACAGACTCCTTACACACCCAGGGACCTCTCAGTACCCCCGCCATACCTGGTCAAAGACACCCATAGCGAGCACAGGCAGCGATGTGTAGACAATGTTGTACAGAGTGATGAAGTACTGGTCATACACGGTCTGTATGGAATAGAGCACTCAGCGGGGCACAAGTCCTGCCCACCCTGTGCCCCAGCCAGCTCCCAAGTCTCTGTACCCACAGCTGCAGGGACAAGATAGCTGTCTCCAGGCCCCCAGGACTGCCCTCCCTGACCACAAGCCCCTCACACACTGCACGCTGGATGCCAGGCTGTGCCTCCAGGCTCAGGATGAGTCCCCATAGGGAGTCCATGGACCAGAACATGCTTCAGCGCCAAGCAGGAAAACCCTCCCCAGCTGTCAGTGAGAAAAGCCACCAACCTACCTGTGCTGAGAAGCCACAGAAGAAGCCAAACCAGAAGTGGACCATGGTGAAGGCAAAATTCTTGTAGAAGAAGTAGCAAAGAAACTTGCACATGCGCAGGTAGGACCAGCGCCCATGCACCAGGAGCAGGCGCTGTAGGAACTTGAACTGGGAGAAGGAGTAGTCGGAGGCCAGCACGGCCTGGATGCCTTCCTGCCCACTGATGCCCACCCCAATGTGGGCAGCTATGGAAGGAAGGAGACATGGGTAAAGAGAGGACTCCCAGAAGCACAGGGGATGAGAGCAGCACCCCCAGCACAAGCACTTCGCTCCTGTGGGGCACAGATGGGTGAGCACAGAGGCTCCCATGGGCCCCAGGATGGTGCAGGGGGGTGACCTGTCTCTCCTGTGTTCCCCCAGGCCTTACTCTTGATCATGCTGACATCGTTGGCCCCATCCCCAATGGCCAAAGTGACAGCTTTCTTGTACTTCTTCACCAGCTCCACCACCTGGGCTTTCTGCAGGGGTGTGACACGGCAGCAGATAACAGCCTTGCAGGCACACGCTGTCTCCAGGAATTCCACCTCCATGTCTGCCTCCAGTGCATGGGCCTGCAAGGAGAGTAAGGGACAGCTGGGGTCATGGTACACAGCCAGGCACGGGGCCTTGTCCTGCCTGGCACTCCCAGGGCCCTACCAGGCTGTGCCCATTGATGACCAGGGCGTATTCGCCCGCAATAGCTTCCAACACAGAGGTAAGCTTGGAGGAGAGCTTCTCCTGGTAGAAGCCATTGCACACAGAACGTGATGCATCCATCATCTTCTCCCGGGCTTTCCTGAGGAGAGAGGGAGCAGGGGGTTCCATCTCAGGGCCCTTCCTTATCTCTAGCTCCCCCAGTCATAGCTGTGCCCCACACTGGCACTGTTCTGTGTCCTCTGCCCCCGAACACTCACCTGAGCTCCTCTCGCACCTCCAGCACAGTGTGGCCTGTGACCACAAACACCTCTGCCATGTCATCTGTCAGCATCTTGCAGGAGTAGCCAATATTCACAGCTGTTTCTGAGGACAGGAAACCAGAGCTGGTCTCTGGGCTGAGCCAGTAGGAGAGAGGAATAGGGATCCCAGGCAGGTGGAATCCAGCCCACAAACATCTTCATCTCCAGCCAGCACCTCAGCCATGCCTCACCCTGCTTGTCCCCTGTCAGCACCCAGATCTTGATGTTGGCCAGTGTCAGGATGGCAATGGTTTCAGGGACCCCCTGCTGCAGTTTGTCCTCAATGGCTGTGGCTCCAAGCAGCTTGGGGACACAAACAGGCGGGAGGTCAGCAGGGGCTGCCCCCAGCCACCACCAGCCTCAGCCTCCAGCCCACGTACCATCATATCATGCTCCACCTCATCGTAGAGCCGAGCCAGGTGATCCTCACGGGCCTCAGAGGCACTGCCAGCTCGGTGCAGCCGCTCGGACCAGTCCTTGTAATAGCTCTCCTCCAGGTCTTTGTAGGCCAGCACCAGTGTCCGCAGGCCCTCGCCAGCATACTCCTGCAAGTGGTCAGAGCTGGGTGTGCTGGCAGACCCTGATGGTGTCCCCAGACCCCAGTTGTGTTCCTAGGGCAGGGCACAAGGCCAGCTCAGGCTCCTGGGCAGCCATTCTTTCCTCCCCACCCTGCCTGCAGGACCCTGTCCCACGCACATTGAGGTGGTCAGTGGTAGTGCTGGTCAGGTCCTGGTTGATGTGATGCAGCCGCTCCAGCAGGATGGTGTCAGCACCTTTGCAGTACAGCCGGATCCTGCCCTCAGGGCTCCGGACTGTGGGGAGGAGGGGACAAGATGCCTGGCTCAGGGGTGAAGAAGCAGGTCACACTCTGACCCCCAGCTATCAACCTGACAATGCCTCCACAGTCACATCCCCATCAGCAGTGGACTGGTCCCCCAACACACCACAAGGAGCCCCATGCTGCAGCCCCACAAGGCCTTCCTAGCCCCACAGCCCCTGTGCCGTGCCCAGGACTTTACCGATGACGGACATGCGCTTGCGGATGTTGTTGAAGTCCAGGATGGCCAGCAGCTGGTAGGTGATGGCTTGACCCAGCTCATGCACTGTGATGGTCTTGGGTGTGCGTGACCGGAACACAAAGCCAAAGTTTCTGGCAGCTGTGACCAGCGCTCCCTCATCTGGGGACTGTGCCTTGTACAACAACTCCCCTGTGGACAGCATGGGGGTCAGTGACAGTGTCTTGTGACCCACAGGGATAGATCCTGCCCCACACCTACCTTCACTCTTTTCCTCGGACATGACAGTGTGACAAAGCGAGAGTAGACGGAAGAACTCATGCACGTGGAGGTCTCCCAGCTTGACAGCTTCCAGTAGGCTGGGATCCCAGAACTGGAACCGTGGGTCCGCCAGGGGATTGAAGGAGAAGTCTACAGGTTCCGGCCTCTGGCAGGGGCAAAGTTGGGGTTACCCCACAGTGGCACTCAGCGTGGGCAGGCACCAAAGTGACAGCACCCTTACCTCTCCCAGCTCTGCCTTGTGGCCCAGCATGTCCTGCACATCACCTGCAAAACAGGGTATGGAGTTAACCATAACGACAGAGACTCAACACCATGGCAGCTGCTACTGCCCCACAACACTCTAGCTAAGCCCCCCCTTGTCCCTTGACTGCCCCAAACAGAGGTGGGGAGCCAGCACACACCCACTCTGTGGGCAGCCCCAGCCTGGCTTTGGCAGCTGGTGCTCACCATAGCTGTGCCCATTCACAGAGCACTTGCTGAAGACCATGATATTCTGGGTGAGGGTGCCAGTCTTGTCAGAGAATATGTACTCCACCTGCCCCAGCTCCTCGTTGAGGGTGGTGGTGCGGGCTTCAGCTGGCGTCCGGCGCTTGGCACAGTACATCTTCTTGTCCCAGTTGATAAAGTAGCTGTGCCCAAGCCGGATCACCTCAACGCTGCAGGGAGGATGGCTGGGTGTCACTGGGGCAGGGCAGCACACTCTCCTCAGCCATGCCCACCCCCGACCCTCAGAGCCCTGGGCACTACAGCACGCTGGGTGCCCCCCACTGCTTGCTAGCTCCCACACCCTTCCCGGGGGGCTGGCCTGCAACCCACTCCTGCTGACAGCCGCTAAGCCAGGGCTGGGGACCAAGACAAAGCACCCAGGGGGCAGCCCATGGGGCTCCCCAGGCATCTCACACACCTATGAACCCTGAAACCCTCCCCAGCCCCCAGGGCAGACAGCAATGAGCTAGTGGGAGGGGTGGGGGTGACACATTCTTACCTCGGGGCTAAGGGTGACAGAACCCATGCTGGGGAACGAAAAGAGAGAGAAATTAAAAGAGAGAGAGAAGGGGACAGTGCAGGAGCCTGGGAGTTGTAGGAGGGCAGAGCAAAATAGTCAGCGTGCAGCCAGGGCAGGGAGAGATGAGCAGCCAGACAGACACAGCTGGGGGGCCCTGAGTGACCTGTGGGGTCCTCAGGCCTTGGGGTGTCCCTGAAGGCAGACACAGCCTGTCACCGAGAGTAGCCAACACCCACCCACGGAACACATCATTCTGCCTGTGGATCTCCATCCCTGTCTCCCCTCCCCAGAGGGCACCCCTAATTTCTCATACACCCCCTTCCCTGCCCCTCTGCCCCCTGCCCTACCTCACATAGAGCGAGATGGGCACCACAGTGTTGAGGATGATGATGTAGGACCAGAAGGAGAGGAAGCCAGAGAAGAAGGCACTGTGTACCCCCTCGTCCCAGGGCAAGTAGATCTGGAAGCAGACGCCCACCTCGTGCTCCCAGATGGCATTGCCAATGGCCAGGATCACTCCCATGCACACCAGGAACCCAAAGATCTGGGGACAGGACAGTACATCAGAGCCCTGACTGGGGAAGAGCCAGGGCTCTCAGGCTCTCCCTTCTGCATACCCAGAGCACCAGCGTGTTCATCAGCCGGTCAATGCTTGTCCGCTTAAATTTGGTCCGGCCACTGTTCTGCATCAGTTTTGTGTCAGGTCCTGGGAAGCAGGAAGGCATCAGGGGGTGTCTTTCCCTCCCCTCTGTGCAGCACAGTAGCAGCTGCTGCTTCAGCCCACCTGCAAAGATGACGAGGCCAAAGCACCACTCAGTGTTGCGGAGGACGCAGCCCCGCAGCAGCATGTTCTGGTTGCTCAGGGGGTACTTGTTCTCCTTCCAGTACAGTGTCCCACCAAACTTGTCCAGCTTGTTGTTGGGGGGTTCACAGATCACCTCACCTGGGTGCACAGTATGGCTCAGCTGGGACTTGCCTTCTCCATATGGCCAGCTCCATCCCAGTGCTCCCAGCACCATCCCTGGCTCCCCAGAGATCCGCTTCGAGCCGCAGAATGACAGTGCCACATGGCTGGTCCTTATCTACCCAGGGTGATGGAGGAAGGAACGTGGGGGCTGCCCCGTGGCAAGAGGGTTGGTCACAGGCACTCACCGTCAAAGCAAGCCAGCTGGCTGGTGTCCCCCAGCTCTGCGGTGACGGGGATGGCCTGACGCACCTTCATGTTGGTCTCTCTGCAGGCAGGAAGGCACCACATGAAGGTTAGAGACAGCCTGGCAGGGAGGGCTTTTGCAGGTGCTGCCCAGCAGCTCTGCCCTGTCTGCAGCCCACTCTCACTCCCATCTCCTGCCTTCCCTGGCCCCGCAAGGCAAGTGGGGGCACCTACCCATCCAGCTCTGCAGTCTCTATGTAGCATAACCCATGGGGTTCACTGCTGGAGAGGAGGAGGAGGTCAGCCTGCTGGGAGAGACTTGTGAAATGTTGTGCCAACACTGGAGCTCCCCGATGCCTTCCCTAGGGAAGCTCCTGGCCCTTGGAAGTCCTTGGAACTCCCTGGATCATCGGAAAAGGCCACCCCTAACCCCATGTGTCCTTTGCAACCAAGCCTAGACACCATTGCTCCAAGTGCCCATATCCTCAGAGTTCAAAACATGGCTCCACCATGCCTTCAACTCTACAACCTAAATGCAACTTCCAGGTTGGAAGCCGCTAATGTTCCCACCCTGGGAAGTGATGGAGGAGAACAAAAGCAAAGCAGGAGTGGCACAACACCTTTCCATGGTCCTTGTGTGCCACCCACCCTGCTGGAACCATATTTGTCTCAGGGCTGCACTCACCGCCACAAACTGGTTGTTCTCCAACTTGATGATGTCTCCAACACGGACATTCATCCATGGCTCCTGCCGAAGGCTGTAGAGAGATGGCAAACTGTCAGGCAGGAGCCCTGACCTGCCCACTGCCCTGTGCCACATCCCACAGAGTCCCATGCTCCCTCTCCACTGCTCTGTGCCCATGACACTCACACTCCACTGATCAGGACCTGAGACTGCCGGTTGTTCACCTGGTTGTCACTTTTATGGCGGAACTGGGAGCAGGAGAAAGAGACAGCAGTGTCATCCTCTTGGGGATGAGGTCCTGAGTTCCCCCACCATGTCAAATGCCATGGCCCTGGACACCGCACCCCGGCACAGCGTCCCAATCCCCTGCCCAGTCGACAGAGGGGTGCAGGGGGAACCACTCACATAGTCATCAGTGGCATCTTTGACAGCTGTGATGGTTAAGACAAGAACCAAAGGCACAATGGTGGTAAACCAGGAGAGCGAAGAGATCTGAGGAATCAGCTGGGGACAGGGAGCAAGAATTACATGGGAACCAGCCAGCTCCAGGCCGATGCTGCCCCTGCTCAAGGATGCCAAATCTCCTCACTTCCAAACTATGGGACTACTTGGAGCCCTCCTGTATGGCCAGGCAGGGAAGGACTGCACTCACCTGCAGGATGAGGAGGAAGAGGAAATAAGTGTTGGCCACTTCCTGGAACTGCTCAAAGAGGTTGACAGGCAGGAAGGTGACAATGTTGTACTTGGAGGTCTTAATGCAGTTGCTCTGGGGACGGATAAGGCAAGAAGGGGGTCTTACAGGCTGCCAAGGCCCCATAACCCCCCCAAGATCAGATCACTCTGGAGGGCAGGGGCTGCAGCTCATCATGCTCTTTTGGGGGGTTAAGCTCCTGCTCCTGTGCTACCTCTGGCAGCTTCCTTGGGAAGCCAATTCCTCAGTCTCAGTCACCAGCTGGTGCCATGAGACCAGCCTCTTCCAGTAGCAGCACCTGGCCCCTGCAAGGGTGACCCCAACACAAACCCCTTCTCCCCTCTCTGCAGCTAGCTCTGGAGCAGCCAGGAACAACCTCCAACATGGGGGGAGGTCAAGGTGAGCACTGCCCTCCCCTGGCAACTTCAGAAGCTGACCCATGATCCACATTGGAATGTGGGACCAGGCTGGGATCTGGGCAGAGCCAGAGGGTTCTGGGCCTCGGCCAGGGATGGGGGGGCTGAATCCTCCACATAGAGTGGACTCTGCCTGGCCAGCCCCACAACTATATTGGCATTAACGTCATCAGCACCATTTTCTCAGGGACAAACCTCTATTTTGTAGTCATAATACCTCCCCCCACCCCCCAACTGAGGTGTGGGTGATTCAGACCCCAGCCCCTCAAACCTGCCCAAGGACCCCTGGGAAGGGGTTCAGCTCCCCCTCACTCACTGCGTACTGGAACTTCTCGTTGTACTCCCGTGCATTGGCTCGCACTCGACGTTCTTCCTCTGCAACACAGTGCTCTGTGACCCCCATACACCCCGACACTCCCTACATCTGCAGTCGGGCAGCTCCAAGACCCTGAACCCTGACACCCCAATCTCCTCTCCATCCTGAGAGCCAAGCTAGTCCCAGAATCCCAGAATGCAGAGAACAGGGAGTCTCCCCACCTGTGTCATGTGGCCCTATGCTCCCCTATGCCACCTGTACCCCTGCACACCTGGAACCCCAGCCTTGCTTCACTGTACCTCCACCCCCAAATTCTGCATCTCCAGATTCCCCCAAGCCTGCAATGCCAGACCCTCAGCTCTACTTACCTGTACTCCCAGAGCCTCAGATTCTTCATCCCGTCTGGCTTATCTGCTCTCCCAGATCAGCACCCCGATGTCACCAGACCCTTCCAGCCCTGCACCCCCATCTCTGCATCCCCCAGCCCCCATTTCCCCACCGCCGTGCCCACCCC
>NC_031793.1:768584-836464 GCF_001522545.3 Parus major | reverse complement strand
CCCGGGGGCCGCGGGGGGGCCAGAGAAATCCCCACGGGTTGCCGAGGGGCAGTGCCGGGGGTCCCGGGGACAGCCCCACATCCCAGTGGAGTAATCCCCACGCTAGCAGCACATGTCTCCCAGGCTGGGGTCCCCCTGCAGGCAGGCCTGGGGCTGGGGGCCACGGCCTCCACCACATCCTTGCACCCCCATGTCCATAGACAGGACACCCTGTGCCCTCAGGACCTTCCGTGGTGTGCCACGGATTGTGGGGAGACTGTGCTGCTGGCGCATTGCTAAAAACAGCTATGTAACAGTTGGAATTCACTACAATTTATTCGCTTTTAATAAAAATTGTAATTGCTTACAAACACTTGTAAGTTTCAACTGCTCTTAGTTGTAAAAATAGCTGACAAAGACTGCCCAGTTCAAGTACAACAATACCCACTTTCTTTAAAGGAGAGAAAAGGATTGTATATGGTAATTCAAGAATTACTTAAGGATGGGACTTCAGAACCATGTATGTCTCTTCACAATACACCTATATTACCAGCAAAGAAATTGGATGGAACCTACTGGTTTGTCCAAGACCTGACAGAAGTAAATAAAAGAAATATACATTGATACCCAGTAGTACCTAATCCTTATATTAAAATAAATAAAATCCCTCTAGTGCAACAGTAGTTTAGTATAATAGACCTCAAAGATGCCTTTTGGGCTTGTCCCCTAACAGAAGAAAGTAAAGATATATTTGTTTTCATCAAATTATCCCAAAGATTTATCAAATCCTCTAAGTTATTTAGACAAGCCTTGGAAGAGGTACTGGAACATTTCCCTAGTGTGCCAGAGGTAAAACTTAACCCATATGTTGCTGATTTACTTCTCTTGGGAAAAAATATGAGGAAAAAGTCTGAGACTTTACTATAGAGTTACTAGGGGTTTTTTTGGGAACCAAGGACTCAAACAACAATTGAAAAATTATATAGGAATCTTGAGGGTAGGAAAAACATGTTTGTAAATTTATGAGAGAGAATCAGTAAAGGACTAAATGTTACCAATTGTTGGGTGTGTGGGGGAGCTCTGATGACAGAGGAATGGCCATGGAAAGGTAATAGCCTAGGCATGCTTGAACTTCTCAAATGGAACTGAGCTAGCATAAAAGAAGAAAGCAGGCCCGAAGGGTGGATTTTGAGTTCCAAAGTAGTAGGAGATGAATGCCTCTGGCATACTGGGAAAAGATTCCTAAAAAGAGTAGGACAAACTTCCTGTAAAAGATACAAAATTTTTAATGGAACTTCTGTGTAGTAGATCCCTGAAGGACTCACACAGTATTGAGCTCAAGAGAGAAAAAAGAACTGTAGATATAATAAAGAAATTGAACTTTTCTTGTGTAATGATACTAAGAAGAATCCCTATTCAGGGATTTCTGAATTATCAAAATTCTGGAAAAACATAAATCATCAAAGCCATGATTATTGGAAAGCACCAGATGGCCTATTCTGGATATGTGGGAAAAGGACTCATCCAAAACTCCCTCCCCAGTGGAAAGGAGGTTGCACTCTAGGAATTATACAGCCAGGATTTTTCCTTTTACCAAGCTGGGATGGAAATAACCTAGGAGTACCTAGCTATGATGCTTTAAAAAGAAACAAAAGGGAACAAAACTAATTGGAGAGACATGGAGGACACCCCATCTTTACTGGGGTATAGATTAATGGCCTCCTGAATGAATAATACAAACATGGACCAGCCACCGGGGGCCATGATGGAAGCTAGGGATATCAAACCCCAATTTATATATTAAACTTCATTATAAGACTCCAAGCAGTTGTAGAGATAATAGTGAATAAACAGCCCAAGGCCTGGAATTAATAATCAGTAAACAAAGACAAACCAGAGCTACAGTATATAAAATTGATTTGCTTTAGACTATTTGTTAGCAGAAGAGGGAGGAAAATTGTGGAAAATTTAACTTATCTGATTGTTGCCTGCAAATTGATGATAACTGGGATACAGTTTTTGATATAGCAAAAGACATTTGGAAAATAGCTCATGTACCAATCAAACAGTGGGAATCTATAATTGATAAAGGATGGTGGGAAGGCTTCTTTGGGACATCCTGGTGGAAAAAAAAAAACAACATTCATAATGCTTTGTGATATAACAAGTTTAATTTTTCTTCCATGTCTTATTTACTTAATTACTCATGTAGATCAAAGTATGCAGGTTGTAACAATGCCCACTAACCCCAAAAAGGCTATGATGCTAAAGAAGAATAATATTAAAAATCTAGAAGAAGCACTCATGATTTATGAAAGATACAAGTATACAAAGGATACAAAAGCTAAAAATTATAACTCAAGCCAAATATAGTAAGAAAAAGCAAAGGGAGGTTAGTTATAAACAGCTATGTAACAGTTGGCTTTTGCTACAATTTATTCACTTTTATTAAAAATTGTAATTGCTTGCAAACAATTGTTGTAAGTTTCAACTGCTCTTCAGGAATAGTAAAATTTTTAATTGCTTGTAAAATGTCTTGTGATTCTTTTCCTCAGGGTTGGGATTAATAAGCAAGAGATAGTATTCTTGTTGTGACTCAGAGATGTTTATTTAGTTTCTTATCTATGTTACATTCTCACAGACTGAGTTCTTCAGCACACTAAGCTAACAAACTGAAAATGGAGCCTTACATTTCTCTTTACAAGGCCTTTTAAATGTAAACTACCCAATTATAAAATGCCAACTAATTTATTTTTACTTTTAACCTGATAACCAAACACCTGTGATTCACACTGAAGACTTTTCCACCCAGTCACATATCATCACCCAAACCCATGATGAAGAAGGTGAAAAAGCAAGGCAAGCCTATGCCTTAAAACTTCCATTTTGCTACATACACATTACTATATCCTAAAAACTTAAACTCTATATTTTCCATCATGTGATATAACACACTTCTATTCAAACTACACATTAACAATCTCAGTTCATTACTCAATTTTGGAAACAATTTTACAGCTTCAGGTCAAACATAGTGTTCTCCTGCAGGTCAGTGCCTGTTAGCACAGAAAGCCTGAAATTCTTTGTGCCTAGGTTTCTAACAATCACTTTTGTGCAAAAAAAAAAAAAATGGGGAGGGGAAATGAATGAAGAGAGGCTATTATAAGAAGCAAGCATGCTTGTGAAAGGCATATCACAAGATATAGCTGCCATTGCAAAATGTATATCCAAGATAGCACAGGCAGAGAACAGAATACCATAAAAGGAAAATATCAAGTCTAAAGTGGCATCAGAAGACCACCAGAAGACCATCCTAAACTGCCTATGTGATGAACGTGACAGACCCTCAGACACTGTAACTGTGGCCATGTGAAATGCTGTAGCAATGTGAGGTGGGGTTGTGATAAAGGGTCTCCAAAAACCTGCAAAGTCATTTGAGAAAGTAGTGCAACTGTAATAGTATAAAGGACTGCTGGCTGACAAAGTGGGTGTGTCTCTGGCATTGCCAGCACCCAGCACTGTAGCTTTTGCTATAATAGTTGTCCCTCATTATCTTTCATTAAAGTCTTAAATAGAGGAGTGAGCTTCATTTCTCACACGCACGGTGGTGGGGGATACCCGGCAGGCACTGTCTCCTCAGTGTCCTTCTCCTTGGGTGACATCCCAACGTCTGGCTCGATGGTGGTGTTGACTAGAACGATGGAGCCCTGCTCTGCCAGGACTTCGTTATCCTCCTCCGGGTAGTGGAAAGCCACAAAGAGCTGGTACAGGGATGTTCCCACGGCAGCCCCCAGCAGCGGTGCTACCAGTGGCACCCACCACCATCCATTGCCCCTGCTGAGGATGGGACAGGGTGGGCTGGGGATCACTCCTGCCATCCCCACCTCACCCCCTTCCCTCTACCCACCTGAAGACCTGCAGGCCCCAACCTGCCAGACAGATGAAAAGCCGGGGCCCGATGTCCCGCGCAGGGTTCAGGGGGCAGCCACAGTTGGCGCCCATGGAGCACTCAATGGAGAGCACCAAGAGAGCCACAACCACAGGTTCAAGGCCCTTGGGGACAGCCTTGTTGCGGGTGTCCATGAGGCCCATGACAACCAATATCAGCACCCCTGTGCCAATCACCTGCAAGGACAGCACAGCAGCTCAGCACTGTGGGGACTGAGAGGGCTGGGGGATCTGACAGTGGCACCCACCTGGTCCAAGAAGCCATTGGCGACAGAGACATAGTCAGCTGGGTAGGTGACAAAGATGGAGGCAGTTTCTCGGGGGCCAAAGGCAGTAAGGGTCCCGTTGCTGTAGTGCCAGATGGCATCTGGGAGCAGAGCATGTCCATAAGCCTGGCCACCCCAGCATCACCTTGCCCAGTTGCCTTGCCCAGTGCTGCTCCCCCATACCATAGTAGAGGATGTAAACAGCTCCAGCAGATATGAAAGATCCCAAGGTCTGCACAACCACAAAGATGGGAAACTTCCACCAGGGAAACTGCTCGATCAGGCACATGGCTAAGGAGAATGCCGGGTTCATGTGGGCCCCTGCAATAGAGTAGTGAGAAGGGCTGGGACTGGAGGGTCCTGGGGGACTCAGAACCAGGGGATAGCAAGAGCTGGGACCCCTTCTTCTGTCTCACCAGAGATTCCCCCTGCTACGTAGATGCCTGCCATGACACCCAGGGCGCCTCCCAGGTAGCTGGTGAGGAGGTTCCCCTTCGTCTCAAAGAAGGTGATCTTCTGTGCAGCGCTGCTCAGGGTGATTGTCTGGAGAAGAGGGATGTAGCCCCACCTCAGCCCTGGTGTCCTCGTGCTGAGACCCTCCCACTGCTGATGCTGCAGGGCAGCAAGGCGAAGGCTACACTGGTGCTGACACCCCCGGGTTTTGTTCCCCAATATTTGGACATCCGACAGGGACTGACAGGGAGGTGGTTACTGCCCTCACTCGTAGTTTTGATGGCAAAATAACCAAATAACAAGCAATTAAGTAAACTGCTTTCTGTGGGGAGGTCTTGGGGAAGAGGTGCCACAACACAGGCCAGGGACACCACTTGCCATTGTGGGATGCAGCCCAAATGCTGAGAACAGCACCAGAACCCCAACCTTTGCCTGCGCTGCGGCAGGAGGTACTGAGGCACACACTGCACAGCACCACACCCTGATTGCACCAGAGCCATATATCACAGGGAGGACCATGCTGTGAGAACAGGGTCCAAGTGGGAGAACAGGCAGTGCTGAATTGCACATTTGAGTGTGGCACAGCCCCAAATCCCTCCAATACCAAGGGGCAAACAGCAGTGCAGCAGTGTTGTAGTGCATCTGAAAGTCTTGGCATCTCCCAAGAGTAAAACTCACCTCTGGTTTGTGTAATGTTAGTTCCTACCTGAGAACCTTTTTCCCTTCCCCCTTCCCATTGGCTGTGACCTCCCTGCATCCCCTGATCACCCCTGCCCCCTGGTATAAGAGATAAGACCCAGAGCATTTCGGTCTCTCTCTTGCCCCGGATGGACGACAGACAATAAACCCGGGATTATTCCAGCAAGTTTGGGCCTCCTGTGTCTAGATACTTTGAGTCTGTGTTGTATCCACTCCAGGACCCCATCCCTCGCCTGTGCCCAGTGAAGAGCGGGGCTCTCACCACAGGGGGTGGGACAGAGGGGTCTCCTGGAGAGAGGATTGCAACACAGCAGAACCCTGGAAGCCCTGGTACCCGGACCACCCCACCATCAGCCCTGTCCCACCCACATGACCCTCTCCCCCCAGCCACAGCCCCAGCCCACCTGCAGGCCCTGCTTACCATCATCACGAAGGTGGCCAGCAGCTCAGCCAGGCATTCCCGCACCAGCTGATTTCGGATGCGGAGCAGACCCCGGGCCCTTGTCAAGAAAGACTTGGTGCCCATAGTGCTGACCAGGCAGAGGCAACAATGACAGGACTGGCTGCAGTGGCAGCACTGGCAGCACTGAGTGGAGTAGATCTCTCACTCACATTCATAAGCAGGTTTTATGAGCCCCAGAGCCAGGTGGGTGATAATGCGCAGACTTTAAACCAATCATGGCTGCACCAAGGGAAATGTCTGGTGGGGACCAGAGTCCTGTGTGGGGCCAGGGACACCTTGTGACAATGCTGCACCCCAGGAGGGCCTGGCTGGGTGGGAGCAGTCTGATCCTCAAGTGGCTGTGGGGATCCAAGACCTCCCTCCCAAGATGAGCAGGCACAGGTATTTCCTGGCCAGGAACCCCCTTTGGCCCTGCCCAAGCCACAGATGCAGTCAACACTAATAAAGAGGTCCTGGAAAGGCCTCTGGGCTGGGCCAGGCCCTCAAGAGTGGCCCAGGTGAGGCATTAGCACAGCATTGGGCAGGGAAATGGGAGAGGGAGGTAACAAGGGAGCAGTGCAGGCATAGGAGCCTGGCAACCACCGGCACCCCTAGAGGGAGCCCCTTAGAATCATCCTGGTGGACAGGGGCAATCTGCCTCCAAATGCGGGAGATTCCAGCCTGAAGGAGCACGGAAAGTCACCATTTAGCATAAATAGACTTTATTGCTCTGTACACACATACACCTGGCCCCCACAGGGGTCCCTGTGGCTCTGCAGCACTGCAGAAGGTGGGCTGCCTCCAGACCAGGCACCACTTCCCAGCAAGATCTTCCAGCAAGATCTGACCCATCTACAACAAAAGCAGGTGGTGAGAAGAGGCTGCTACCCACTGCCTGCTCTGACAGGCCTAGCAAGCCCAGGGTCCCCCGAGCCTGCAGCTGTCAGACATACGGGCTGCTCAGTCAGGACTGGCCACAGCTACCAGCTGGAGAACCAGCGGCGGAAGAAGCTGCCCAGGGCAGATGAGGGGTCGCTCAGGTTGGCAGCACGAAGCTCATCTTGCTGTGGCCACGTGACAGCGAACTGTGCCAGCTCCCCTGGGAGGGCAGGGAGAACTCTGTCAGTGGGGCCCCTGTCCACTCCTTGCATCCTCCCCAGAACCTCACTCACGGTCATCCATGTTGACCACCTCCTCCCGGTAGTCCTTCTTCTGCCCATCCTCCTTGGTGGTGGTGATGAAGGCCTGGTCCCCCCTCCGGCGGGTGACTGTTGTCTCCCGGCGGCCCTGGCTGTCCTGCACAGTGCGGTGCTCCTCTACTGCCTGTGTAGGCAGAGTGCCAAGCCCTGAGAGACTCCCCAAGCACAGGGACTGCATCTCAGGTCTCCTACAGCCCTGCTGCACCTGCAGGGAGGGACACTTACCCCATCAGGAAGAGTCACTTTGGTAACAGAGACACTCTGGAAGTAAGAGTGGGACTTGGGCTCATTCGGTGTCAGGATGGTCCCCAGCCCCACGGAGGAGACCTGTGAGTCCAGGTCTGTGGGGAGATGTAAGATGGTGGCCACAGCATGGGGACAAGCCCTGGAGGCTGTGGCAACACAGGCAGGTGGAGCAGTGAGGGCAGAGGCCCTCAAGCCCTTGCCCCCAGCACCCACCTTGGTCTTCCTTGAGGCCAGGAGGAGCACGGTGAGCATCTCCCAGCTGCAAGACAAAGCCACGTACCACTGATGCCAGTGATGGAAGGCAAAACACGACACTGCAACAGCACAGAGCTGGCTACCGTTGTTGAGCCTACAGGAGGCAGACTCCAGACCCCTCACTCACCCCTAAGAAGGGTCTCCATGGCCGGGCCAGATCGCCGGCACCCCCGGAGCTCCCCGGGGCTGCGCGGGAAGGGGGACTGTCCGGCTGCTTCAGCATCGAGTCCCGCAGTGGTCGCCTCGCGCTGCCTTCACCGGGGCCGGGCACGGCGGGCTCTGGGCAGCAGAAGGGCGGCGGTCAGGCCGAGGGGCTCTGAGCGGCCCCAAGAGTCACACGCTCAGCCCTTCCCGTACCCACCGAAAGGCTGCTGGGGCTCGGGCCAGAAGCCCCCCAGGACCCCTAGGAGCTCGCCCATGTCCCGGAATAGCTCCTCGAAGCTGCCGCGGGACGAACCAGGGCTGAAGCCGAAGCCGAAGTCCTGGGGGGGCTGCGACATGGACGGGCCGCCATCCTCCTCCTCCTCCTCGTCCCACACGGCGCCGCCGAACAGCGGGTCCCGGGGTCTGCGGGACCGCGGCAGTGAGACACCCGGACAGCCCGGAGCAAGCGGGGAGGGCCGGGGCCGGTGGGACAACTGGAGGTTGAGAGAGGGGCAGGGTTTGTGTAGGCGGGGCCCGGGTCCCGGCTACCTGCAGCGTCCCGGGAACCCGAAAAAGCCGCGAAACACGTCGAAGAAGCTCATCCCGCTCCGGGTCCCTCCGGGTCCCGCTCCCCCGTCCTGCCGCTGCGACCGGGCCGCGCGGCCGTAAAGCGCCGCAGCCGTAAAGCGCCGCCGGGTGTCGCGAGGCGCCGCGACAGCGGGGCCCGTCCCGTGTCGGGGCCCTGCGAGACCCCCGTGGGCCGGAGCCCTCCCGTCTGATCAGCCCCGGCCCGGCCGCACGAGCTGCCCCGGGGAGTGGCTGTCGGGGCCCCCCCTGGGGCCAAGTGCTGCTGGAACCGGCGGGCGAGGGCTCCATCGAGCGGCACCGGTGCTCCTACAGCCCTCCTGTGTGCCCCCAGCCGAGCTCCGTGAGCCCATCTCAGCCCTGCCGCTCCCCCACCAGGCCCACACGGCACAGGAGGGCTCCAACTTTGCCCCCAGAGCACCAGCCCCTTACCTTGCAGCAAGGAGGCTGAGAGGGAGCACAGGGCCAAGGGCAGCTCAGTGGTTCCAGGGACAGCCACTGCTTCCTCCGCAGCAGTGGTCTCAGTGCCCCACCCTGCACCTGCGACCCCCCTCCCGTGACTGTCCCAATGACCCTATGGGGAGGAGGAGGCTGGGGAGAGCACCCCTCAACCTCCAAAAGGAGCACCAGAGCAATAAGGACATAAGGCAGAGCACAGTAGGAGGCAGAAATGAAAGGTGAGGGTCTCAGAGAAGGGAGGGGTAGGATTATCCCTGTGCTGGCATCCTGCTGCCCAGTGCTGCAGCTGGGAAAAATCCACAAAAGGAGGGGATAAAAACACCAGCAAGAAGCTGGGGAGGGGTGGGGGAAGCACTGCCCCCACTGCCCAGGGCTGCCCACCCCCTACACCAAAAATAGGGAACAAGGCTGAGAAGGTGGAAAAAATACACACATCACTTTGTGATCTTTATTCTCTTCAGTAAATCCCCGCTCGGGGCTGCAGCTGAAGGGATCAGGTAGAACTGAAAAATACAAGATCTGGACTGCATAGAAAAAAACAAACAAAAAAACCCCCAAAAAAACAAACCAAACCCCACAAAACAAAACAAAAAAGGAAAAAACAAAAACAAAATAAAAAAATCCCCAACCCAAAAGCAGAAGATACTTACAGCGTGCAAGCAGGGCAGGACCTGCACTCTGGGCCCATGAGGATGGAGGGACGCAGATGGAGAACATAAAATACCAGGGGGGACCCCTTGCTGGGGTGGGGGAGAAATGAGAGAACTAGAGGACAGCATGGGGTTTTTGTTTTTATATACAAGACACATTTATCCATTAAATTTAGAACACGGTACAAAAAAACCACTTCAACTAATTAATCTTACAATGCTGCTCATATCAATTACTGGTCTTAATCCTAATAATAAGGGGGTTTGCTGTAGGCGACTCGCAGCTTCCACTCCTTTGGATCTGAGAGATTCTGGGGCAGCTGGATGGGAGAGGGGATAGAAAGGAGTAAAAACCAAAAAAGGCCCCTACGGCAAACGGTTCAGATCTGAATGCGGAGAGAGAGGGAAAAAAAAAAAAAAAAAGGAAAAAGAAAAGAAAAAAATACAAATTCTATATTACATACAACAGGAAAGTGGCTGAAGACAGACAACGCAGAGGTGCCTGCGGCCTGCCCTGCGGGGCCCTGCCAGGGCTGGGGCCTGGGTGCTCCCCGCCACAGGGCTCTCTCCTCCCTGGGATCCTTCCTTATCATTGGGGTCACTGGGATTCTCTTCTGGAAGCAAGTGGTGGCGAGAGGGCCCAGCCTCAGTTGGCACCCCAGCTGTAGCTGTTGTAGGCAGACTTGTTGGCCTGGGATTTCTGGGGGATGGAGCTGCCTTGGCTGCGCTGCCCGGAGCCGCTCTGTGGGAAAGGGGAGAGAGAAGGAGAAGTGGGTGGTGAGTAGAGGGGAACCACCCCCAGCCTACTCCACAGGGCAACACTGGCATGCCTTGGTCCCAGAAGACGGCTCTGGCCAGGTACTGTGGGAGACAGCTCCTCAGCAGCTGCCGGTCTGCCTCAGCCCAGTTGAGTTCCCTGGTACTGAGGCTGCCTCCAGCACCTCGCAGCTGTGCCACCTATGCCCCAGCACCCTCCCTCAGCTCCACACCTTGCTCCAGGCCAGCAGCACACAGGGCCATGGGCAGCAGGGAGAGGGGAGACGGGGAAGGGTCGGTGTGGGTTGTGTCTGCGCGCAGGTGTGCATGTGTGTGTCTATGCACATACTGACTGAGGGCCTCTCTTCTCACCTTGGAGGGCCATGGGGGAGAAGGAAGGGGCTATGTGATCCTGGGGAGCCTTAGGGGCGGGAGCAGAGCCCAGGGCAAGTGCAATGCATTTTCAAAGAGTTCATTACCTGATCTTCCTGCTGGCGTTGGTAGCACAGTATCATCTGCAAATATGGAAGCTGTTGCAGTACCAGGATATGTAAAATAAAGGGACAAACTATGACAATAGAAATCCATGGTTAGACCTGAAAGCTCCTGCAGGGTTGTGGCTATGGCAAGTAACCCCTTTGGAAGCTGGCCTGCGGAGCTGCCCCTCTGAGGATGGGGGAGGTTGGGGTGCCCCAGATGCGTCTGTGTGAGGGACTACCTGGCTATATCCGGGTGCAGCCCGGCAGCAGGGGGGTTGTGCTGAGTACCCACCCTGGCAGAGCGCACCCCAGACCTTCCTTCTCACCTTATCCTCTTAGCAGCCCTGTGTGTATGTGCAGGTGTGAGCATGTGCATGTCACTGCGTGTGTCCGCCGCAGAGCATGAGGGAGGGAGGCAGGGAGGGAAGAGGGACCAGGGAAGTAAAAGGGGAGCAAGAGCCCTAGGAGATACCCCAGCAAGGGGCTGAGGTGCCAGGGGTATTGCTTACCTGCCCATCCTGCTGCAGGTGGTGGTGGAGGATCTGCGAGTGAGGCTGCTGATGCGGGGTCAGGATGTGCATGAAAGGGGTGGGGGGGTATGCTGCTGCTGTCGCAGGGTTGATGGGGCCGCCGCTGCCCAGTGCCGAAGGCAGGTTGAAGGAGGCTGCTGGGGTTCCAGTGTGAAATCCCTGCTTCTCAAAGGATTGCTAAGAAGGAGATACCAACAGCAAAATAAGGGCTGGGGGCCAAGCTGGCAGTTTTCCCCTCCCCATCTCTACACATCACAGGCCCAGAGTCAGCATGTGGTACAGGGAACAGACAGAGTCTCTTCCTATGGCTCTTTCTGGGCTTGGAATTCCTGTAAGCTGGGAAAGGTCACGCATTTCCCTTCTCCCTGGCCAACTGATCTAAGGGGAGGAGAATTCATTGCCCAGGGAAGCTGTCTCAGAGCTTGGCTTCTCCTCCCCAGCAACACAGGAAGAACTCACAGACACTAACCTGAGTTTTGGAGTACACAGAGCCCGAGATGTCTGGCACACCTGTATTACTGGATGTCACAGATACACCTGGGGAGAATGGAGAGGTGGGTGTTAGGCAGCAGCCAGCAGGTCAACAGTAGCTGCTTGCTGCTAACACCAGCAGCACCTGGTGGAGAGTTCCAGTGGTCAGAGATCTGCAGACAGACTGGCCTGGGCAGCCAGGCCCTGGCATGAGTACATACAAAGCATCCAAATAAGTTATTTTGCTCTGGACACACACTGTTTCAAAATGCTTCCAGAAACCAGCTGAAGGGCTGGCTGCCACCCAGAGAAACACGTGGAAAACAGCAGGTCTGAGGAGAGCTGGGGAACACAATGGACAGACAGGGCAACAAACTCCCAGCATGTGGCACAGCAGTAAGAACAGCCCTAAAGCTCCTCAAGTGTAAAACAGGCAATTGCATGAAAAGCAAGTCAGCTGTGGGCTGGGATGGCTGGTACAGTGATCGACAACACAAGGCCCATGGGATGTTGGCTGTCCATAAAAGATGGTGGCCCAGAGGACACCTCAGCCATCATTTAATGCCTGGAAAAAGTGCTGAAACCAAAGCTGTTTGAAGGACTCAGCACCAGGTCACCTGGTACAAAGCTGAAATATCTTCACAAAGAGAAAACACTATCTTGAAGGGCTCTAATGCAGTGAAAACAGTGAAAAAAGGAATTTGAAGACTGGAAGAGCTTGAAAGAAGACGGAAAGCCCTGCATAAGTCAGCCAGACACCAACCAAGTACCAAGACAGATGGCAGGTTCATGACCTTCCTGTATCTTTGAATTAAGGACTTCCCTAGAAAGTGCCTGCCAAATGCTGGTGGGAAACAAGTTCAAATCCAGAACAATTCTGTTAATCACATATAAGCAGTTAAAAAACCAACAAACCAAACAATTCAGCACCTTAAGCTTCTGATAGTGGTCCAAGGGCCAAGACAGCTGACTGCAGGGCACAGAGGAGGGTGTGAAGTGATCTATAACCCCCAAACCCAGAACAATCCTGGGCCTTTCTGAGGATAATCAAACTACTTGGGAGCAGCACCCTGGCATTTTTCTCTATTACTGCTGTAAGACAGTAGTCCCTATCACAGCCAGTAAGACTAGGAGCAAGCCCTGCTGCTGTGGAAAATGCTCTTGTGGGTCTCTTACCAGTGCTGTACCCATGAGAGCCATAGCCACTGGGCTGCTGGAAAGGGGTTGCTGATGCATTGACGCTGACATTCACACCATGCTGCTTGGAAGAGGTAGGAGCAACCTAGAGAACAGAGAGGAACAGAGTGAGAAGAGGCTTTTCTGTGCCACCCTTCTGTCCAAATCCCACACCTTGCCTCTGGGAAACTTACAGGGAACACGGCGGGCCCATACTGGAAGGTGCTGGGGAGCCCTGGTACCCCTGTGTAGTATGGCAGACTGGTGTAACTGTAGCCAGGAGGCAGCGCCGGGTTCAGGAACGTCTGCTGCGTGGTGTGGTGAGTTTGGGTCTGGCTCTGCTGAGGCTGTGCCAGAGTTGTTGCAGGAGCAGGGGAAGAAGCATCACCACGGCCAAATTTTGTTAAGTCACCTGAAATACAGGAGGCAAGAGTGAAGAACAGATCCTGGCCCATTCCAACTCAAGCCCAAAGGTGATCCAATTCTTTCAATAAACAGTGACTTTAATTACCTCTCCACCCCCACCTCCTGTCAGCGCCAAAGAATGTGCCCCTCAGACCTTTGCACACTGATAAGTGGAGGCTGTTAATTGCTCCTTGGCCCTAACAGGACTACAGAGGCAAAGGGAAGCCACAGTAGCTAAGCCCACAATCTGTCACTGGATAAACTAGCAGAGCCTGATGCTAGAGCTGATCCTCATCTTTCTCTATGCACCACCAGCAGGACTGAACACAATCCAGATGCTTGCCTGGGCTGTACAGGGCTTGGCTGCAGTGCTGGGGAAAGCTCCCTGTGCTGATCTTGAGGAGCACCTGGCTTGGCTTTCCATGCAAACACCCTCCTACTCAGAGCTCACATAGTGCCATGCTCTGAGCTTGGCATTGCAGCCTCACCTGGGCAAAACCACTTCCACACAAACCACCTCCTGTCAAAGCTGAGAAGTGGTGCTGGGAGAAGAGTGATTTTCCAAGTGCAACAATTCCTAAAAAGCACGTGAAAGCTCAGCACAGTCAGTTCCCCGTGAGGATTGTTAGTGCATTCATGCACTTACCAAGGTCAGTGAGAGGTCATACACCCACTGGGTGCTTGGGTTCAGTTTGACAGGTCACAATTTTCTCACTTGCTTTCTCCATGAGATTGACCCATCAGAAAAAAAAAAGTAATTTCTCCGTATTTTGTGTTTCTTTCTGTTTTTACTCACAGTGCTTGAGAAGCCCTGCTTACCACCTGCCTCACAACCACCTGGAAAGCAGTCCCCCAGTTGTAGGCCTTGCAGAATCTTTCTGCCCTTCCTTACTCCCTTTCCAGCTGCCCCATTAACTCCTGCTTTGTCCACCTCTTCCCAGTATCAGACCTTGACACAACCAGATACTCAAAGGGAAGGCAAGAATTTAGCTGTGAGAAGCATGCTCCAAACCAAAAGCAGTGCAGGATGCACAGTGCAGGTGCAGATGTAGCTCCAGTAGACAAAGACATGGGACACTAGTAGAAGCAGCACAAACCCTGATGGGATGGGAATCAGAGCAGTCTTTTTCCCTACCAGAGTATGGATTGCTGCTCAAGCTGCCATCTCTTCCAGTCAGTGGTGTGGTGGGTGTAGGGAATGGGATGCTGTAGTAATCCTGATGAGTAAAAACAAAAGGAAAAGACATTTTATCAGCTCTGTCCAAAGTGCAAAGCAGTATCTTTCAGGAGAGAGGAATTTATGTACTGTAGCTGCAAAATATGTCTGAGTATTGCAGTTCAACCAGCCACATCCAGGCTGATCATGATCTACAGCAGCCCCAGGTTTCTGTAGCATGTACCATCCCCCTCATCTGGCTATTAGAAGAACCAGATAAGGTCTACTGGTATGCAGTACCTGCCTGGACTTTCCCCTCTGCTTTAAAAGAAAATGGACATATCCTATCGTTAAATAAAAGCCATTCTCATCAGGTATTTAGTCACTGGCTGTGTCATGGATCAGAGGTGAATCTCTGTAACAGCCCTACTGTTGTAACTCATGCTCCCTGTCTCCACATGGAATACTGCTTTAAGAGTAACTCATGCTGCCAACTTCCCACATGCCAAGAAGCAATTGATTAACTCCTCAATGCTGCTACAGAGAGGTGCATCCACTCAGCACCCCATTTTGACAGCTCTTCAGGACTGCCCACAGCTGAGCTGTCTCTATCCAAGCAGCACCAGTGGAAGTGGTGTGTCCTTGTCATTCTGCAGTACTCACCAATGGGAATCTCGTCTGGAGCATTTGCAAGTCATCATATCCATACACCTGTGGCTAGAAAAAGAGCCAGAGATGACATTAGGGACATGGACTACATAAGGACACCCAATTTTAGATTAAACACTTAGACAGACTTGAGAGAAAGCCAGAAGTAACCAGCCACATAAGCCACCAAGTGCAGGCAGCCACAGCCTCTACACAGGTTGATGCTGCCAGAAGTTTCTGTGAGTTGCTCAAAGGAAAGTGATCCAGACCATAAAGCAACTCAACAGTTTTTCTCCGGAAATCATCCCAAAACTGAAATCTGTCCTCACCTTTAGGAGAGGATGTGACACACACCCCTAGACTCTGTGGCCATTGCTACCCTTGCCCTGACTCTTTGCCCTTTGTCACATCATGTTTCTAACACAGCTCTGTGCTTCCACACTCTGTGCTCTGCCCAAAGGCTCTTCAGAGGCTGGACAGGCTGCAGAGAACAGGCATGTAGATTCTGCTCTGAGGTGATCACAACACACATTTACCTCCACAGCCACATAGAAATCATGGGAAAAACAGCAGGTCCAAACTCTGCCTGTCCAAGGCAGCCCTGCTGGGTTATGTCACAGTTTTTAGCTTCCCCACTACACCCCCTTCCTGCTGCAGAGGGAGCTGGGAGGTACCTGGTTGCATGACACCACTGCAAAGCTCCACTCACCGGATAGGCATGTAGCAACCCTGGAGCCATGATGTATGGATTAGGCAACAACGGTGGGACTCCAGGAGGGAGATTGGGAGGGGCTTTTCCTGAAAAAGGAAGAGAAAGGAGAAGTTCCACAGTAAAGCAAACAGCAGAAGCTCACTCTCTTAGCTCTCATACCCTTCCCTGGTACAGCAGTACCCAGGAAAGTACCTGATGTGGTTGCAACAGAGCTGCGAGTCGAGGCTGTCACTGTGGAGTTGCTGCTGAGGCTGAGGCCCAGGCTGCTGACACTGCTGAGGCTGGATGAAACGCTGACAACTGGTGGGGCAGCTGACACTGTGCTGGAGGAGGTGGAGAAAGTACTAGCAGAAGAATGGAGACTTGCTTCACTCTCCACACTTGTGTGCTAGGGAAGGAAGGGAGGAGAGTCAGGGCATCAGGCAGATAAAACCAAGTGCACAGGTACCACAGGACATTCTCTATGCAGAACACTATGCACCTCTGTCTGCATCTGGATGTTTCTGCAGTAAGCCTGGCTTAAGTCCAAAGTCCTGACAGCAGCCAATCCCTAATGCTTACAAACCTCTCTCATGGTTACATACCAACGCAGCTGTCTGACAAGCAGAGCAAGAACTGACACCACATTTGCAGCAGGATGATTTATTCTGATGCAGAAGCAGATACCCAGGAACTGTACTGCAAGAGCTGCAGCAGTACAAATAGTTGGTTCCACTGCATCAGCTACCAGTTTGCTCTGACATGTGGCTGTAATTCTGCAGCACCTTCAAGGGCTATCTATTACAGGCTCAAAAGAGGGCACTGCTCAGTCAGAAACAGGCAGGGTGTCAACAGCCTGGAACCACAGGTGCATGGTGTTCTGACATAACTCCCTGTCGTCTTTCTCCACACAGCATCTGAACTCCAGCAGGACAGCCAGCAGCCTGGCTGCTCCTGTCACTCCTCGCAGCCCCAAGGTCAGGCATCCCAGCAGAGCCTGCCAAGCTGAGCAGAAATGGGGTACACAGTGCAAGAGCATACCCAGACTCACCAGAAGAGTTGAAGTTGATGTTCGCCCAGAGGATGTGGATGAGGACAGACTGTTCTGCTGGGTGGGTAATGCACTGACAGAAGAGAAATAAAACGTTGTCAGATCAAGGTGAGAGAGTCAACACTGGTAGCACCATCCCATTTCCCATCTGCTCAAAGGGGATGAGTCATCTTAGTCTTCCTCATTACATGAAATAGACTCTGATGGCTGCTATAGATTCCTGCTTCTAGTTCTGCTTCCTCAGAAATCCACCCCCCTCCCTTTTCTCACCTGCTGAGCTGGGCAGTGGTTGTACTGGGAAGCTCCTCGCTGTGGCTCAGGCTGCTCAGAGCTGTTGAGTGTTGGCTGGCTGTTGTCAGCAAGGACGATGCAGAAACCCCATCGTTGAGAGGTGCAATACTGGGAGCAGAGGGGGAGTCAGATTTCACTGCAGGGCCTGTAGCACCTAAGAACAAAAGCTTTGGGTTAAGGGCAGCTACTGGCAACTTCCAGAGGGTAACACAAGGGCAAGGATCAGCATGTGCTCATCTACAGGAGCTGGGAGATCTGGGGCTTCCCTCAGAGCTGCTGAACAGTTATACACTTATATATAGTGCACAACTTATATATGTAAGTGAGACTTATATATAATATAGATACATGTACATACATATATAAGTGAGACTTATATATAGTCTCACTTTACCCCAACATTACCACTGGCTCTGTAAAGAGCTTCAAGACCTACAGATGAAGTACCTTCCACACATGAAGTAAATTATTGTCATAGGTGACCCTTCAAGGATCTCAAAGATCCATCAGCAGAAAGCTGAATGTTTTGAGGCAAGCAAATAATCTGAATGGCAGCAATTAGTCCAGCAGGGAAAGGACTTGCTATCAGCACAGATAAAGCTTCTCATTCAAAGGAGAGAACACGAGCACAAGAGATGCAGGACACCTGCTGTACTGGCAAGACTCTTACCTTCAACAGCTTGTGTAGTTTGTAATGGCGTGGGTTGTACAGAACTGAAACCATTCTGAGGAAGAAGAGAAAAAAGGAGAACTGGGCATTATAGCTGTGCATTTCCAGAGGCAGAGCTAGTGTCACCTCTCTCACACACTCCCTTCCACAGTTATGAAAAGGTCCTGCTAACATGTGACACCAGACTGTGTTTGGGTCAGTCCCAAGGTCTAGCCCCATGCCAGCATGGCCCCCAACTGTGTATCAGAGAAACAAGTGCAAGAAGTTTCTCTGCTGCTGGTGGTTAGACTGCCTCAACATTCTCAATCCAAGTTCATTAACCAAACCTGATGTGACTGAACTGGTGTGCAGCATACAAGAACAAAATCATTAATACAAAACAAAATTTTTGTCTGCATGCCCCTCTCTAGCAGGGTAACTGTACATGACACAACACATAACACTGCTGTTAACCTCAGTGGCCCAGGCACAAAACACAGCAGCCAGAAGAGAGCTCTCATTAGAGCCCACAAGCCACACAGTGAGGCTGGAGGATCACAGAACCATTTGATAAGCCATTCAGCTTCCCCTGAGACACTTCCCACATGAGGCTCACTCAGCACAACGGGTGAGCAAAGCTGTTCTCTTACCTTAGCCTGGGTCAGATCTTTCTGGGGCGAGGAGGAGATAGAATTTGGGTATCGCCTCGTCTGGGTGGATCTCTGTTCATACAGTGGTCCCTGAGCACTGTTCTGGGAGGTAAATGTTGCTGTCTGTATTGTGCCACTCTGGTAACCAGACTCCTGGCTTTGATTGGACGATATTGTGGATGAAGATTCGCTACAAAAGGAAATAAAAAAACGTTCCTCCATTTTCCTCCAAAACAGCCCTGCTGTAAGCTGCTGACCCAGACTGGGCTCCTCACTTCAAATATTCAAGATAAAAGCACCAAGAATCAGTATAAAGGCACCACATGAAGCAGCTGAACAATGAAACATGCCCAGAGAGTAAGGCTAGCCCAGCCATAGACATCCAGCTGCAGTCTTGCCTCACACACTGCTGTGCCTTAGGCAACATTTCATGAGCTGCCACCACTCAGGCCCCAGTACCCAAGGGACTGGCCAGTTACTAAGGGTCAGCCCAACAGAAAACAAATGCACCATCACTGTAGATACACACTAGGACACCCCAGTGTGTCCCAGATTGACAGGCAAAAAAAAAGGAGAAAGCACTCAGAATCTCTTCACCAGAAACACGGAGCAGCTGTGCTGGGGATTCCCCTCCTGTGTTTTCAACAACACAGTTTAAGGGCAGCAGGAAAACTACTTTCTGTGCAAGTAAACCACAGGCCAAAGAGCCACAGATCTGCCCAAAGAGTCTGCTGGCAACTTGTGCTTTGCTGTTGCATACGCTGTCCCCCCTTTGTGACCAAAGCAGTCAGAAAGGGTCTACTAGTATGCATGACAACTCAAGTCCACAGGACCAATGAACTTCCAAAGCTGCTTGGATTGATAGATTCCTGGTCCTCACCTGGCCGAGCTGGTGTAGAGGCTGCTCTGAGACTGGCTAACAGCAGCACTGGTTGTGGGCGTTGATTCATACTCAGCAAGAACAGGCTCTGAACCAAACTGCAACGCTCCAAACTGCAGGTTTAGCCCTGAGATATCTGACGAGCCAGGCATTTCCACTGCAAGTGCAGGAATCTGCAAGGGAGGAACAACAGAACAGGTCAACCATTCCTGGTGATTAGCCCAGAGAATGACTTTAATACCCGTGTTTCCCAGCACACAATGGCAGTTACAGGCTTGCAGCCCCTGAATTACACTGTTCAGCCCAGGCAGGCAGACAATTCCATCATCACTACAAACACTCAGCAGTAGGAAGGCCAATCCCAAACCTTCCCTCAGCAGCCCAAATGGCTGTTTCTGCAGCTCTAGCACTACTCAATGCCTCCTTCCCCACCACTGGGCTGCACCTTTGATGTTAACGATGCCTTTTTCTTTTGCTGCTTGAGCTTCTGCTGTGCTGGCTGGGGACTGGAGGACTGGTTGTCTGAGGACCCTGGGGACATCTGAGGAACTGGATTGGTTTTGCTGGGCAGTGGTGAGGAGGGGGGTGCTGGCGTGGTTGTGGAGGCAGTCACCACAGGCTGTTTCTCCTGCATGAACACTTCTATCATGGTTGAAGTTGATGTGAAGCCCTGACGTTTGGTGAAGGGACTATGCACGGAAGAGTCTGTTGGGTTCTTGAGATCTATGGGACAAGATAGAGGTGAGTTAACAGGGTTTGTTTCCATAAAAATAAATCAAATACTGACACTTATCAAGAAAAATAAATCCTTTTCCTCTATGTTTCATCCTGAAGCCTGTTAGAGAGAAAAGAACTTAAGCATCTATGCTCCCAGCTTCAGACTCCCACAACCATCAATGCCAAGCGTCTCTAAGTCCTTCTTCCCTCAGTTGCTTCCACCATCCCTATAGGACAAAGCCAGCTTGCATGGCAAAAGTTCTTAATTCTCCAAGAAAAGCTGGACTCCAGAGTCCCTCGTGTGGTGACACTGCATGTCAGAGTCATGCAGGCCAGTTCTTCCCCTCTCTGTTAATATTCCTGCATTCCCTTGCTGCCTCCTTCCCCTGCAGGGACTAGGTATCTCCACCATCATTGCTTGGGGCTGCCTACCCTCAGGTCTTTGCACCACCTTCCTCCTCTAAGTCTTTCCACAGTTTATTCAAAATCGACTCCTATTCTCTGTGACTCTCCTCTAAGGCTTCTTGTCTGAGAAGATCAGAAGCTGCCAACACTCACTGTCACTAGACAGGGCTCAATTTTTCTTCAGTTTAGATCTGAACCAGAGCCATTTCCCTATAACAAGCACAAGCTGAAAGAAATTTACACTAGCACTCAACCACAGCAAAACTCAGCTTCTCATCTGAAAAGAGCATCTCAATCCCTGTTTATTCCCTCATGCCCAGAGATAGAGTTACTTCTTGGCACCTCCCAAGAGCAAATCCCCTTAAAATTCCCTTAAAAGATAATAAGAGTTCATCAGGGAGAGGAGGCTGACAAGAGTTCATATTTGGGAGCTATTCTCCAGAGGTGCCCTTTCAGATCTTTTTCTGGCTTTACATTGGGAAGTAGTTCTGCACACTCTGAGAGGCTCAGGAATGCCAGATCCCTGGCCTTGAAACTGTCTGGAATGACAGATTCAACTGTTCCAAGTATAAAAGGAACAGGGAGAGACACACACACACTATTACATTTCAGTTTCACCCACAGCTCTCTTAATTTTTCCAGCTCAGCTAAATTGGTTGTGAATTTGAGAACAGATCCTCTGCTGAATCCCTCCCACTGCTGCTCACAGTGTGTCTCTGCAGTTCTGGGGAAACGTGTTCCCTCCCCCTGGGGAGCCGCGCTGCTTTTCCTTACCATACTGCACCAGAGACGAGGTCTGTGTGGTGGATCCCATGTCCCAGGAAGCAGCAGTGGTGCTCCCAGCAGGCTGGGTGTGCTGAGCTGCCAGCTGAGCCAGTGCCTGGGCTGTCTTGAACTGCTCCAGGAACTGCGACCCTGTAGTACTGCTGCCTTTGGCCTCCCCGACATCTCCAAACCCTTTCCCCAGCATGCTCACCTGCAATTTCAGCAAGGAGGTAAAGTCAACATCTCCCATGGCTTGGAATTGGGCTCAGAGGACAGGTACATCTCTGAACATAAGCTCAAACACACTGCTGCTTCTCAGTGTGTGCCTCAGCTCAACACTCTTGAGCTCCAAACACACACAAACTGCTGGCAGGAAGGGCCTTTCTTTCCCAGCCTCCATTGTGTGTGAACACAGGTGAACATTGTGTGTGAACTCATCTCTTGCCCAACCCATGCCATGGTACAGTGTCACAGGGGGTTACAAAGGAAATTAACAGACAGGATCTTAAAAAATGTACTAAATTATTCTCGTGCACTGAGTTGCACTGAAAGAGAAACACCAGGAGATCTTGGCTTTATAGTTAATGTGGTTTTGAAAATCTTTCCTCAACTATCTCACTATTAAGTAAACAATTTTTCTTTCTTTCTGCTGAAGTTACACAAAGCAGCATCTACCCAGGTCTATGCATATCCCTGACTCTGACTCAGTGTCTCCTTCCTTCTCCTGTGAATGGATGTCAGCATTCCATCCCACACCAGTTCCCAACCAGTTCTGTTTCTCAGACTGTTGGAATTGCAAGCCCTGGACCAAAAGAGCTTTTCCTTTAAGCAGGAATGAAGCATGTGTTGCAAATCTGACAAGGGCAGTAGGGGAGGAATTATCGTAATTATTTCAAACTGAGCTATGAACTTCAGGCCACTGCTTTTAAAGCTGACTAGCAAATTATTTGGCTATACCAACCCCAAGCAGCAAGCATCAGGACTGTACTTCCTATTATTACCCAAAGAGACAGAAAAATGGGATAAGCAACCTCAGCCAAACACCCATTGGCAGAGACCAGCATTCCCTTACCATGCTGTGGTGAGAGAAGGAGTTTCCAGAGGCAGGCTGGGATAGAGCACTCTGCTTAGAATTGCTGAACACCAGTGGCTGGGCCAGGGAAGGAGTCTGGGATGACTCCAGGTTTGTTGACTCACTCTCCATAGAAGAGGGTGTCTTTCCTAGCAGGACTGCGAGATCAATTCTGGGTAGACAAAGACAGACTGAGGTTACCAGAAGCTCCCACTACCATTAGAACAGTATTCCCCCTCCAGCCTCACAGCTTTTACTTTACCAATTGAAGGAATCTGCAGAATGTTAACTCACAACTGCCAGTAGCAACCTCAAAAAGACAAACTGACCAAGCAAGACCCTGCATGGCCTTTGATTTTAACTCATGCTTCACATTAATTTAACACAGCAAAATGCCCCCAAACTTGAAGAACCAGCAACAAATCCTATGAAAGCCTAGAAAATTCTAATCTAGGATTAGGACCAAAAAACTCCTAAGTCAACTCTTCCATTTAAATGCACCTCATCTCATCCAGAGCTGCTGCATTTTAGGTAGCTAGTTAGGTTTAGTTGAAGATGGCAAATTGCTCCAGGTAAAGATCATCACCATGGGCTCTCACCTTTGTCCAGCTGTGATTGTCACATTCTCAGCAGGCAGAGGCACTGAAGACACATTGGAGGCTGTGAAGATCTTTGTCTCTGACAGCTGAAAGATTAAAAAGGAAAAAATAATCCAAAAGTGAAAACAGCATCTCATAACAGTCCCTGTGATGCAAAGCACATGAATGTTTGAGACAAAGAGTCACAGAAAAACTTGAGAAATTCAAGTGCTTAGACTGAAATTTCTCTAGCATTTGGCTCCCATCAGAATCAGCTTCTATTTTATTTGTTTCTTCTCAGGCAAGCACACAAATCACATGCCAGTGGAAAAAGAAAACCTCTCAAATCCTTCTACAAATTTCCCATAGTCCACAAATCCTCTAGGGCTGCTCTAGGACCTTGGGCTGTTTCTGTGAGCCAATGGCATGCAGCACAGACCGGCAAAAGCCTCTGCACAGGTAGGTGCAAGCACTGGTAGCAAAACCAAAGAGAAACTCTGTATCCATAGCTAAACTTCCAATGATCTGAGTTCATCACTTGGATAATCTGACCAACAGATCTACCTCAACTACGGAAGGGAAAATAACATTGCTCAACAACTGGTGGAGGGTTAGTGATGACCTGTGATATAGCCTGAAACATATCTGAACACCAACAGCTTCTATTCCAGACTGAGGAGCTACTACAAACTGAACTGCCAGAGTTTAAAAAGTAAATCCAGAACTCCTGGCAGCATCTCATACACACTGAAGGTAAGAAAGGCTCTCAGAAGCTCCCTTCTAACAGACACCTGACTGAACAAAGAAAAGCTGTGCATATCTCCAAACACACCAGTAATGTTTCCCTCAGCTGGTGCCTTAAAACAAATAATACTTCGTGTGCTTGCCCATTCTGTTGGCTAAGCCAAAATGAGCATGCAAAAGCAACAATCATACTAAAATACTGAACCTTGCTCCCATCTGCAAGAACAGAAGTCCTTCCCTGATTTGGAGAGGGACTGAAGCCCATTTCAGAAGAAACTTATAGACAGGTATTAACAGAAGTTGCTAACAATGTCCATTCTCTCCTGAAGGAGACGTCAGGTAGAGAACAAAAGATAGTGAGACAAACCAAAGAGTACATCAGAAGCTAAAGTCAAGAGCTTCTTTTCCATCCAAATCACAAGGACGAGCAGAGGCACATTATGTGCATGAAACCATGAAACTGCTGCTGGTGTGATCAAAAGCAAACCTTCCTCAACTGTCACTCCACCAGAGGAGTGAAGAGAGAGTCTTCTGTGGAGTCAGGCCAGTTTTTGGAAGAATTCCATCTTGCAGTTACAGGAAATGAGAGGACCAGCCTCAATGATCCAGGAGATCTCTTCCTGTCTTGGGGCCCTATGACAAGCTCTATAATACACACCCTATAGAAGATGCAACAATTACTTATTCATTATAGGTCCTGGAGCTGGGAGCCTGCCTGGGGTTCTGTCCACAGTTCAGGGAGGATAGGCTTTGAGCTCCCCTGGCAGCTCTGTGTGTACAGACAGGACAGCAGCCAGCTGGCAGATGCACAGAGAAGATGGTTCAGAAAATACCTACATCTTCATTCCAGTCCTCCGTGCCCCATTCTTCCGTCGCTGCCCTCCATGCACCTACATAAGGACAACAAAAGGTACAGAAGTTATGCATGCATCAAAGCTCCATCTCCAACAGCTGGGGGAGCACTGGGGAGCTTTGCAGGCAGCCACGAGGATTTCTATTTGCCAATCAGACAAATTAAAGCAGTCAACCTCAACCCAAGCTTTACAGTCAAGGTACTGTGATGGGATTGTCTCTGCCTTGCTGATACAGGCTGGGATGAAAAAGAGGCACTGCCAGGCTGGCAGATAGGGCAATGCACACCCTCCCAACACCCAAAATGGGAGCTGAGCTCTGCAAGGAAGCCCCAGCATCATCCCCAGCCTCCTTGTGCCATTTCCCTGGCTTCCTGTTGTACTACAGGCGCTGTAGGTTTGTGCACCCACAAGCAGTCAGTGTTACTCCAGCAGCTCAGACAGAGCACCTCCCTCATAGGCTTCTGCCAGTTCTGGTACAGGATCTCACCATCCAAGTAAACCTCAAGTTTCTATAAAACTTAAGGATAACTGAGCCATTCCCACGATTCATCTTCCACCCCAGAAAAGAAAAAAATTATTGAAACCCCAGTGCTCCAGAACCTCCTGTGCTCAGGCAAATGGGATTCAGAAAAGAAAATTTATGGGACCAAGCAATTCCTGCATTTTCTGTGACCAGTTTCAGAGATAGTTTCAAAGCATGCAGCTTGAAGTATCAGGGAGAAAAGCAGGAAACCTCAGCTGCAATCCAACACAGCACAATTTAAGCGAGCAAAAACTTAGCAGAAAGTAAGAGTTTTGCCTAGCTGCATTTTCAACTTGTTCCAATCCTCACTTCCATTACAGTTTAACCTCTCTGAATATTATGTGCCAGTTTCAGACTCCATTTAACAACTAAAACTTGGTTTGGGAAGAGAGCGAAGCTTTCACATTCCCAAAAGCCTCAGAGTATAAAGCCAGTCCCATTTTGTGCAGCTTGTTTTCAGTCTATACAAACCAGATCAAGAAAATCTGAGAGCACCAACAGGGTTAATCCTGAAGGCACTCACTGGATGGAACAAGTTGGCATCAGCCCTTTGCAGCATAAAACAAAGCACGTGGGGAAGGAGAACATTCTGAGCTCTTCTGCAGGACACAGATCTTCCCATATACACTTCATTTGTGTATTTAAACAACCACTTGTCTAGACTTGGGGGACTTAGTGTATGAAATAAGTATCAGTGAATTATTATTTTTCATTGCTTTTTTGTCTTGCTTGATGAGTTGAGCTAATTCAAGAAGCCTCCAAGGATTTACTTTATTCAAGTATGAAAT
This sequence comes from Parus major, assembly GCF_001522545.3. Taxonomy (NCBI): domain Eukaryota; kingdom Metazoa; phylum Chordata; class Aves; order Passeriformes; family Paridae; genus Parus; species Parus major. Next base: position 810,860 of record NC_031793.1, on the reverse strand, counting down.
AGATATTAATACAGCAACACTTGCCAGAGTGCTAGGAGTCTTAAGGCACACTACCCCTTCCTCTACAGCCAGAACCATCACCATATTCAATGCAAAACATATCCAAAGCTTAGAAACCTAAATTCCCTTAAAAATCCTCAGATTTTTGGTGCCCTCACAGCAGTAGCAGGAAGGCTGATTTCCAAATTTCCATGGATCAGAAAGATCATTTTAGCCCAAGCCTTACACAAGAAGTGAAATGGGAGCTGGATGTACCTGCAGCTGGCCCAGAGAGCAGGAAGACAGGAGAGTTGCCCCCAAAGAGTTTGTGCATGCAGGAACATAGCATGGGGCTCTTAAGTCTTGTTTGTTTGGGGAAAATAAGAATAAAAGAAAAGCAGCACTAAAAGCAGAAGGAAACCCTGCAGATGAAGAACAGCCATTTACAGGGCTTTCCCAGAAAGTCTACTCCACAAATACTGGACACTGATTCAGCACAGCTCAAGCTCCCCACACACAAAGGGGCAGATGGAGAATCAAAGACCTGTGATGTATCATCAGGTATTCACCAGGAACACTCCAGAAAGCTCCCAACTAGCACATCATGGGAAGTTTTTTTAAAGAAACCAACTGTAGCACTCTCCATCAAGTTCTTCTGAAGGGGAGAGGTGCAACAGAGGCAATACCCTGAGCCTTCTAACCATTTAGAAGGGTGGCCTTCTGAACAGCAAGCCTTCCTCTCTGCTTTCAGAAAGGCCTTCAAAAAGCTGCTGGTCTTTAAACTCCACAAACCAAGAAAACAAGGAAAAAAAAAAATAAAATGAAGCCAACAACATGGCAAATACAAATGTGGTGAAGGAAAAAAAAAATCCCATTGTGTCTCCAAGTTTTTCAAATCCCTCCCCAAATACACTCTCTCCTCATTTTAAACTGGGAGATAAACACCCAGCTTGCTCTTCCTACAGCCCAGCAGGAAGTCAGCTGCCTCTCAAAGACTGGATCCAATCTTGTCACCCTGCACTAGAAAGGCAACAGACCCAAAGGCTCCCACTGCACCTTGAAGGAATGTTAATCCAAACAAAGCCAAAGGGCAGCAAAATCACAATGGCAGTGCTGGAGCAGATGGCCTTGTGCTGCCTGTGGAAGTTAAGGATTAACCCTAAGGTGAGAATGAAGAAATGCTCCAACACAGCAGAAGCACTCCAAGTATGTCTGCCTGCTTCTGGGCCCTTGCATGAGAGACTCCTCGGCCTCAACACTTCTCCTCCTGCCCTGACTCTCAAGAGTCAAGCAGCAAAGTCTTCTGGAAGGTCCCTTAGCCTCAACTTCAAAACCACAGGTTAGATAGATGAGACAGTCAAACAGGATGTTGGCCTTACTACAGACACCAATAGAATTCTGTAGAGGTAAGGCAAACTGCATCATCTCACGTGTGTCTCTTGGCCTCACAGAGATAATGGTATAAGAGCAGGAAATAAAGCGGCCAGGCACAGAGCAGCTTTGCCATCAAGCATCACTGTCATCTCAAAATCCACCATCATCTTCAACTGCAGGGTGGTGAAAAGCAGCCAGGCAGCCTGAGCATGCCAGAGCAGCCATTGGGCACTGCTCACCCAGAAGCAGCCATAAGTAGAGGCAAAGCACAGAGAGAGCTCAGCCAGACCAACTGCCCTTGCAGCAGCGTTGTGACCCTAAGCAGGAACAGCAGGGAGGCCAGTGGAATGGCACAGGGACAACAGCAAGTCACAGCTTTCAGGATATGAGACAAAGGGAATCTGACTGAGCTGCCTCACACTTCCTGCCCTGGGGTGGGATACTCTGTCACCAGCGCTGTGAACACAGAGCTGCTCTGGGCATCCAGAGGCAATGGCTAAAGTTAAAATCTGCATAATCCACAGGAATTGGTGTTAGCCTCTCCCAATTTACATTCAAGGTGTCAGTGTTAGTAAAAGCACAGTCAGAACAAATGTCAAATACTAATTAAAATTAAATTAAGAGAGTAGAATGACATATCCACAGATATTTCAGATTTTTTTAAAAAAAGCTATAAAGTAAAGGTATCCGGGGCAGTTAGTGCACCTGGATGTATCGTACCAGGAGCAGTGTCAAATTTTCGGGGATAATTTGACCCCTCACCCCCAATGAAATCAAGTCCTGAAACAAAAAAAAAGAAAAGAAAGACAACCGGTGAAATTTTGACTTAAAGAAGTGTAGGTGAGTTTCATTGCCCCCATATACACCAGTCACATTGTACCTGTGGATATTATTAATTAAAAGAGATGCCTGTGGCTACTAAATTGGAAACAAAACAACCACACACAACACAGGTGACCAAGGTGACAATAAACTTTACAGCTGTGTTGTAGTACTAGAGCAAATCTGAGTGGTTCGTCAGAAAAATCTTCAGCTCCCCTTAACCCCACTCTAACCCACTTCATTCCACAAAACACCAATACAGGAAAAAGAAAACCATTCACACAGAAGCCTGTTGCCACTAGACAGACAAACTTCTAGCACACAGAGCTTGTCCACTGCCATCCATTTTCTGAGGAGACAAGGACACCCACCGTCCCAAACACAATTTCACACCATTCCCTCTGGTATTTAAAACCCCTTCTCAGCTGACAAGAAGATGATCACTCTGTCTGCTGGTGTTTTACAGAAACACCCTCCTTCCACAACAGCCATCTTCTGAAGGAAAAAACTGAATAAAACCCAAACAAAACCCATGGAAACACAAACAAACCACTCCCACCCCTCTCCCCAACACAACAGTATGCAGTAAAAGGTATTCAGTTAATGGGACTTGAATTCTCTCTTTCCAAACCTATCAGTTTTTCAGCAATACCAAGAAGCACAGAAGTGACCTAAAGCACTGTTAACACAGGTGTGGATGGTTCTTATACCCAAGACATACTATTTACTTAAATACTCAGTAATTGTAGAAAAACAGTTTGACTTTGCAGTGGTGCAAGACTGCTCCATAAAAAAGACAACAAAACCACCAATGAGCCCTGCCCCCCCACCACCACCAAAGGCTACTTACAGTCAAGGACTGTGCCTGTCCCATTCTCACACTGCAAAATCTGAGTTCACCTGTGTCTCAATATTGTGCACATGTGAAACAAAACCCAGAGCACCAGTTTTCCAGTGCAGGAGAATGTGCAGAGGCAGCTGGGTGTTCAGAATCACCCAGCAAGCACCTTTGCTTCAAACAGCCAAGGAAACAAAATTGCTTTCAGCTCCTTTCTGCAAGGAAGTCCTATCCCACCATGGTTTGAGCCAGATGACCATGAAAGAAAGAAGGCTCCCAGTATCAAAATGAAGCACAATACAACTGACTCAGAGTAATTCTCTGGAGGATAAACCAAACACTAGGAGATCCTGGATCTGCTTATCACACTACAATTTATAAAAAACACCCTTCCAAGCAGTAGCATGGTTTCTACAGTAAAACAAATAGAGGTGAGTGTTCCTGTGCCTCTGTCAGGCAATAGCACCCACAAGCTCACCCCAGAGCCATCATCCAGCTCGCAGTTTCTAATGTGCAAAGTATGAGGGTCACTGAAATCTATCTCTGAGCCAACATCCCTTGTTCCTCCATCCCTGAGCCTAACACCTGCCTAGAATGTTCTCATTGCAACTGGATGGATGAAAATGCTCTCAATACAAACCAGCACACATGCATGTTAAGGCACTTACTTGTGCCATCATCTGGCTCAAAGCTCCCAGTGTTGTTCCATGTGTTGTTGTTGCTATTCCCGTAGTTCTCATCCGTGCTGGCTGGCTCAGCATAGTCAGCTGGGTTGAAAGTTCTGTAAAAAATATGAGGATGGAAATGTTTACTCTGCCAAAGCATTTTGAAAGCAATTGATTTTATTCAGACCATAACACATCACAAGGCAGTTCTCTCAGCAGAGAGATGCTTCAGCTACACCAGCCATCCCAAATTTAAGTTACCATGATGCAGTTTGGGCCTTATTAACAAAAAAAAAAGTAAAAATGAAAATGGGAACAGAAATTACTGACACAAACAGTACCATTCATGCACCATCTTTTATTTTTGCTGTGGTTTGTGTCAATGAAACTCACCCCATGCCTTGGGCAGAAAACCTTCCCCCTCGCCGTCCAGAGCCACCTGTAAATACACACACATGCACTGTTGTCCCTTGGCTCTACATCACCAGGAAAAGAAACACTTGAACAACACACAGAGTTCTGATGCCCAGAATATGAAAGTGGAGAGGATCTTCGCAGGCTGATGGGATTGCCAGCAACATCTTTTGATGTATGAGAGTGACCTCAGCTGGCTGGCAGCATGATTAGCAATGCATCATTCCAGGCTCAAATGAGGTTTCCAGCTGACACAAACCATAAGTACCCCAGGACCCCAGGTTCTGACTTCTGCAGTATGTGACCTCAGCAACAATTCCTAAGCAGCAGATTTTGGGGTAAAATTAATTTCTGCCCCAAGTACTTAAAGTCCAAGCCAGTGGTGGTGTTCAGGTACACTTGCAAGATGGAGGTTCTGATGCTAACAAGCCATTGGCCTGCCTGCTAAAATAGTAAACCTTGGGTTTTTTAACCTCCCACCTCAGTAATAAAGCACTTTTTTTTTTTAACTCCATGGATGTGATGCAAGAACTAGTTGCTGTTTCTAGCATCTTTAAGATGGGAAGCAACATATAGGCACTAAAAGTAAGCATGGGAACAGAAAAATCAAGCACAGATTTTCAGTTTGGCAACTCCTCCCATAAAAGAGGCTTTGGAACCTCATGAGAGATGGATACATTGCTGTAATTCTTCTCCTCCCACCCCCTGGTGACTTCACATCCCATGTGTACCTCGGCCTCGGCCACGTCCCCGCCTCCCTCTTTCCGTGCCTCTTCCAGAAGATCCTCCACCACTCTTACCACCATCTAGTCCATTCTCCTGGCCCCGGACTGAAAGACAGAACAATGCAATGACAATTTCAAGACACATCCTGCTTTAGTGGTGATACCAGACCAGATCTCAAACCCCAAAATGCAGTAGCTGTGTAGGGGATCCCATCACCACATGCTCCCTGAACGTTTGATATAAGCAATGGTAAGTGAAGGCATCACACAAAGATACTATTATTATTATTATTATTATTATTGCAGAGGGGAGCATTAAACAGATCCACACACACACGGGTGGTTTTCCTCACAGAGATGTGTCTGCCCAAAAAGCTTTACTGACAGCTGCTGCACAGCACAGAGTGCTTCAGTGTGAGGGTTTTGGGGGTTATTAAAGGGCAGGTCCATACACTCTCTTCCACGGGTGGCACCTCGCCCTCTCCTCGGCAGCCCGCCACGTCGTCTGCTGAAATCCCGCTCCCGATCCCGGTTTTCTTTGCTTTCTTCACTGGGTTCCGTCTGTCCACTCTCCTTCTGTCCTGAGACACCTTTCTTCTTCCCAACCATTTCCCAGGAATGCTGAAGGTTTGGAGAGGAGAAAGAAATTAATCACAGTTAGATCAATGAAAGGTGCAAATCCACAAAGATTTTAACATGCTACAGAGAACATAACAGGAAACTCTGCAAAAATAATTTCTGGATCCATTTCTTAAGGGAGCCTCTCAGTGTACATACAGCACATCATCTTTGTTCAAGCCAAGCCTTCTTACAGCTGACTGGCATTCAGTTTGAGGTAACAGGAGATGAGTTATTCTATTTCTGCAAAGATCTACTAAAATTCTTCAATAGAGGGGGCATGATAGATACTTCTACAATTCTAAGCATGGATCTTGCTTAGGGGGGAAAAAAAGCCTGTCATTTCACACAGGTCACCAGGAGCTATCAGAATAACCCAGATAAATGTTTCATAGTGATCTGCAGCCAACATTTGGGGTAAGTTCTTTCTGCAGATGCAAAGTTATTAACAAAACCTCTCCCCTAAATATCATCTCAGATGGAGAGAATCATCACAGAATTTAACCAACAGGCAAGTTCAATTGCAAAACATTAAGTCTGCCTCCAGCTCACTACCATGGGCCTGCACCCAGGTATTTTCTGAAAGTTGCAGTGGTTTCATACTCTTAAACTGATGCTGCACACTATTAGAACAATTGAACATATTCTTAAGTCATTGACAATTACCTAAAAACATAATTGGCAGACAGCTGGGTTTGAACAGCAGCACGCCATTCAGAAAACCTAACAACATAGTGCCACAAACTGCCATCAAAGCAAAGGCTTCCAAAGTCTTTCTCCATAGGTATCTGGCTCAGAAATAAACTTTAAAATTACTGTATTCCAGGTAAACATGTTTCAAGCAAATGTTGTTTTTTTTTAACCAAATCTAATCTAATGCTAAGACAGTACCTGCTCCTTTTCTGTTTGAAATACAGTGCATTACCAGTAACTAGCTCACCAGATAAGCTGTCTTCAGCACCAGAGCACCCAAGCAATTAACAGGTCTGTTTCTTATAAGAAAATTCCCTTTCTGGGATTGCTGCACAAACTGGATCCAGGCCAGAAGCAGCTCCAATGTACCTGACCAATGGCAGTGCCAGGGCTGCCTGTGTTCAGTGATGCTGTGACCACAATGCCACCAGGTTGGATCAGTGGCAGCCGAGCACCTACTCCACCAGCTCCCTTGCCTGCCTCTCCATGGCCCTGCCCTGCAGGGCCTTGTGCTGCACATCTAATAAAGGAGGTGCTGCTACAGAGCACCGTGTGCTGCACACTGTCCTGGATGCTACTCTCATGAGCAACGTGTTTCTCTAGGCAATTAAACTGCTGTGATAGGGGCTGTTCTCTGACTAGAAGTCACTGATTGCAAGACGGGGAAGAGAACACAGTTGTGGTAGAGCTATGCCCCAGCAATGCACATCCCTATCATTCCTATTTCTAAAAGGATTTTCCAAAAGCTATTTCATTCAGTTGTCAATGGAAAGGGCTTTCTAAAGACAAGGAGGAATGCATATGTGTGTTCAGAACTTGTCTGAATCCAAAGCAAGCAGAGAACCAGACACTGGGGAGCAGCTGCAGTACACAAAATATAGTCTGAGGTGTCCAGCTCATCCACATACCCCCAGAGTTTATCACAGGTAAAAAAATGAGCTAAAGCACAATATTCTAAAATGATATTTAGACTCGCAACTCAGAGTTGAGTTGGCTCCAACCAAACCAGGGTACCAGGAAGATATGTGATTTCAGCAGTGGTTTGGAAGAATCTCACATTCACAGGCTTTTTCTTGGGCTGTAACAGTAGTTGCATCTCCGCTGTCTTTGTCACAAAAGGAATGACACCCTGCATGCAGGCAGAAGGCTCCTCCTAAGCAAGCACTCTTGTTCTTGGGGCTGACCTCAGCTTGCCTGAGACAAACACCTGCATGACAAACAGCAACCAAGCCCAACTCCACAACAACAAACAGCAAAAAGGCCCTCAAAACCATGGCATAGGCAGCACAGAAGCCAGTCAGTGCATCACTAAGAAATGACTAAAGAAGTCATTCAGGGCCAGAGACACAAAAACCACGTTGCTCTGACAGAAAGGAACCCCAACTGACACACACCCGCTTTTCAATGCAGGTCACTCAGCCCTGATGGGGAAAAGTAAATTCCTTCACACTCACTGGTGTGAAAGCACATACAGATGCCACTGACCTATTGTTGAACTGCTTAGATTCAAAAGTAATAGGAAGGAAATTACTTATGGCATTTTTTCCTCTATTTCTTCAAGCCTAGGGCCATTCTCATGGCCTATGCAAGCCCACAGAGAGCAGCATTCAGCATCCAGGTCACAGTCACACTGTGCATGCTCTTGTAGGACTAGTCAGAAATAGTGGCTCTCCTTCTCTTAACATTACTGGATGCCTCGCCTCCAAAATGCAGTTACACTCAACTAGGCCTCACCAGATTTACAGGACCTAACCCTACCGTGTCTGGATTGCCCTCCAGCAGCACATTGATGGCTCTGTTGACATCTCCATTGCAGTCATGCAGAGCAATCACACACTCGTCCTGGTTCTTGCCTGTGATGTCAATCAGCTGTAGAGAAGACAACACCATGGTCAGCATGTTCCAAACCAACATGGCACCAAAATCTCTATGGGTCTCTCAGAAGACAAGTGAGTTGAAGCCTAAACCAGAAACCCTTCAAAATTGAAGGGCTGAAACAAAAAAACTGAAGGGCTAGGGAATCTCCCCAGCCTTCTCAGCTTAACTATATTCCTCAACAAGAGGTGACAGAGTATGAATTTTTGAGTTACCATTGTCTCATCATGACCCTCCTTTCACTACAACCTCTTTTTCTCAGGATAACACTGTTACCTGCAGAAACAAACTAAAAGTTCAGCAAGACAAGACTTGCTGAACCTGCATCAAGGCAATGTCAAACACAAAGAGAGGCTGGGGGAGAATGGCCCTGAGGAGAAGGACTTGGGGGTGTGAGTTAACATGACCCAGCCAAGTGCACTGGGAGCCCAGAAAGCCAATCCTGTCCTAGACTCATCCACAGCAGTGTGGACAGCATTTGAAGGGGGAATTCTGCCCTGCTGTGACCCCCCCCTGCAGTGCTGCCTCCAGTTCTGGGGCCCCAGCACAGGAAGGACAAGGAGCTGCTGGAGCAAGTCCAGAGAAGCCTCTGAAGGCTGAAGCCCTTCTGCTCTGAAGACAGTCTGGGAGAACTGGGGGTGTTGAGCTTGCAGAAGTAAAAGTTCCAGGGAGACCTCAGAGTCCCTTCCAGTGCCTGAAGAGGCTCCAAGAGAGCTGGAAAGGGTCTTTGGACAAGGGCCTGGAGTGACAGGACAGGATAATGGTTTTCCATTGCCAGAGGGCAGGTTTATTTAGGCTACTGAGAAGGAATTCTTGGCTGTGAGGGTAATGAGGCCCTGGTACAGATTGCCCAGAGAAGCTGTGACTGCCCCATCCCTGGAAGTGTTCAAGGCCAGGCTGGACAAAGCTTGGAAAAACTTGGGATAGTGGAATATATCACCATAGCACAGGGAACTGAATACCCTTTAACATCCCTACTGATGCAAACCATGCTATGATACAACTTTATGAAGCCAGTCTAAGGAAATTCAAGGAGCAGCCAGGTGTGTCCCTCCAACCCCCCAGATTTCACAGTACTCCCAATACTGATCTTGCCTTCCTGTCAGAGTTCACCTTCATTTTCTACACTCACTTGTTTCACCTTCTCCTCAAAGTCAGCATCATTGTGGTCCGAAATCATCTGTGCAAGTCGAATCTGTTCCGCAGTAGCCTAAAGAAATCAGAGAGAGACAGAGTGCATTGTCAGAGTGGTGCATTTCCAAACCATCCTCCAAAGGCCTTTCTGCTACCCTAAATTCTCTGGAAGCTCTGGAAAGGAATCAGTATAGCAAAGAGAAGGCATAAGCAAGGGCCAGAGAAAGAAAACTCCAGGGAGAAAGTGAGATGAAAAAGGAGCAAGAAGAAGAGTATTGAAGAAAGGGATATACTGTTGAATGGCCTCATGGCACCAGATGAGCAGCAGCCACCCAAACCACATCTGTTTTGGGGCAGACCTTATCACCACCAGATCGCCAAGACCCACTGCAGGGTGGGTCTCAGCCACTTGCATTCATTAAAGTGTGTGAGGAATAGACAAACGGAAGTAAAACCAAATCTCAGCAGCAGCTCTCACTTGGAGACACAAAGATGGAAACCCCAAGGTCAGCAGCTGCCCAATTAACCTGGCTCTGGCAGCAGCACCTTGTGGCACATGGGAAGTTTGTTAGATGAGCCCAGCCATTAGCACCAGACCAGATAGGAGTGCCAGGTCTCCACCTACAAGCTACCCAGTTTCTATGGACACTGCCCTTACCTGCGGCCGCTGCTTGTGCTGCGTCTGGCTCTGTGTCTGTGTCTGCTCCCAGCTCCCCCGGGCTCGGTTAGTGCCCACCGATGTCATCATTTACAGTATATACAAATAACAGTATTTACAAGGTTGAACTCTGTGGTGGGTCAGGGGAGAAGAGAGAACGGACTGTTAGATACGAAAAACAAAAGGCAGCACCAAGACTGAACAATCACAAGGTCAACACAACCATAATGGCTGCTGTAGATCACCACCCTCCTCACCACTTCCCTAAAGCCACAGCAGGCCAGGCTGCCATCACCAACACGCTCCCAACACAAAATGGCCACTTGTACTTGTTGAGGTTTCTCTCTGGATACCATGGAAAACTGCTCCAAATGGAGTATCACCTGCATCCAGATGGGAGGAATCAGGCACCACAAAGTCAAAGGAAAATCATAGACTCACAGACTGGTTTAGGTTGGAGGGAACCTTGAAGCTCATCCAGTTCACTCCTCTGCCATGGGCCCAGGGAGCTCTGGCCTTGAACACTTCCAGAGGTGGGGAAGCCACAGCTTCTCTGGGCAAGCTGTGCCAGAGCCTCAACACCCTGACTGTTAAAAACCTCCTTCTCAGGTAATCTAGACTGACCCTCCTTCAGCTTGAAGCCATCACCTGGACTTGAGGCAAAGTTTAACAACTTCTTGCTGAAACACGTGAGTGGGCACAAATCTGCCATGAGCCCAAGCTGAGGCCGTGGCCTTCAAATGGAGCAGGACAGCTAGAAAGAAGCTTCATAGAAACTTCACTTGGAGGACAGAGCATCTCAGAACCTCCGACACATCAGCTACTTCCCCTTCTCCTTTCCTGCCTTTAGAGCAGGGCAGGGGAAGCAAAAATGCTCCAGCAATAAGTGGTGCTACAGGTCTGTGGAATTTTTGCTTTAACAAAAACCTGCCCTTGCAGAAGTGCCTATTTTTGCTTATTTAAATTATTCCCTTAAACTGGAAATACTAAGTTTTTCTTAGTATTCTTGATTAAAAACATACCAAAAAAGTGAACAAGATGTCTACATGGAATAACAGCCAGTAACACTGTTAGATAACACTGCTTGAGACAAAAAATCCCAAGAAGAGTTTGAGTGTCCAAAGCAAGCAGTGTTTTCTAACCTCACACTGGGCCTCAGGGCAGGGGGTGTTGGAAGGGATTAGCACTGAGGTTTTACCCTCTCTAGTGCCTTCCAGACACAAAGGATGTGAGAAACATCCCACAGCACTTGTCAGGACTCACAGCTTCTGAGCCCCTGAAATTTCAATAATCACAGAATTCACATTTTTGTATTTCATTACTAAGACTGCAAAGCCTTCCCACAAAGCAGCAGGACCTGCTGCTGTGCCCCAGGCAGACGTGGGACATGGGAAGGAGCCACAGACAGAACACAGAAGCAGGGAGAAAAGCTTAGCAAGACAATCAGACCTGCAGAATCCGATCCAAAACACTGCTAACATGAGCAGGGCAGCACAGAGAGAAACACGGTGTGCCAAGTAGAGAAGCTCAGAAGCAGCGTTAGCAAATAGCATGGGAAAAACTGGGGAATCTCCTGTTGAAGTTTCCAAGTACTCAACTGGGTGAGAAATCCCTCCTGAGAGCAGAGAGGCCCTAACATTGCCTCTGCACTAGACCCACATTCCCCACACCTGCTCCTACCAGTGCCTGGCTTTTCTCTGTAGGCAAGCTTCTGTGCAATTGCTCCTGCAGCTCCCCACAAAACCTCCGAACTCCCCCCTTCACAGCCACCCATGCCTCATGGCAACTTAATACCACAGTTTTACAGCTCTACAATGCCAAGACCCCTGATCAGGAAACAATCCAAGCTCCCTGTACCGCTACCAGGAGCCCCTGAGGTATGGGGGAAGAGCACCAAGCCTGCACTTCTGCTAAGGCAGAGCAGAAAAAGCCTTCTACCCACAGCCATCCCCTTTGTGCAGGCTCCATTCCCATGTTATACATTTATTTTAGCTTTCTTACAGTTCCAAGTTTCACACACAATTTGTTGCATTAAACCAACCTGACAGCAGAACCACAGGCCCAGAGGGAAGCGATTCCACGCATCCACAGGAACCCAACCTGCAACATCCCTGGGCCACAGCTCCAGCAGACTGAGCCCAAACCTTGTGCAGCACCCAGGCATTGTCCAGCAGCTCCGCCCTGCCCAGCTGCATCGCTGCCACCAGTAACACAAGTATTTGTCCTTTAATGTGCAAAAATCCCGTAAGAAAAATATCTACGATACAAACCTCAGCCAGGCCCTGACTCTGCTGAGACTGTCAAGTGAGGGAGTGTCCCCATGCAGACCCCACAGCAGCCTTGAGGAAAAAGGACTTGGCTACTGGTAACTTATTCCTCAATGCTGTCAATGAACTTGAGATCAGCTCACTGGCAGCACTGAACCGCAGAACGTGGTTACCCCAATGCCTGCGCTGGCCCCACAGCTGCATGCAAGTTTCCCAGGTCAAAGCTGTTCTCATCAAAAGCATTTCATCTCTTCTCTTCAGAGAGCAAACCTGCACACATTGCACCAGGAGGTGAAAGAGCAGCTCCAGCCAAAGCACGTGGTGACCAGTCCACATTGGAGCACAAGGATTAAAGGGAGCAGCGCTTACACCTCAGGCCAACAGTGCCACACTCAGGGCTAAGGGAAAACAAGAAGTTTCACAGTTACAGGTTACAACACCCTATGGTCAAAGACACTGCATCAAATGAGAGATTTGCTGTTACCCCCTTTCCTTCTCAGACCACACCACTGCCTTCCCACCAGGCCTAAAGAGGAGAGTCTCAACTACACAAGTGAAGTGCGGAGTCTCCAGAAAATGAGGGGATACAAAAATGTAACAAACTGTTCATTTTATTAGAAACGTCAGGTAAGTTACAGTTTCAGAACCAGTATCTGTAGGTCCCTTGGCTGCGCCAGACCTGCTGGCAGCCACTCACCCTGGCACATCCCAGTTTCAGTTTCCCTGATGTGTTAATACAGAAAAAAGGTATTTTCATCCCATTCCAACAAAGCTTAATTAACATGTGCAAAAAAAAACCTCCAAAGCCCCAAAGGAAAGGGACAGAGAAGGCAAAACTTTTCCCACAACGTGGGGCAGAATGAGGACCCAAAAAGGGCTATCAATGCAAGTTTTTCCCCAGAGCAAAGACATGGTGGCCGCAAACCGAGTCATTCGGTGTACGAAAAGCACGAGCTTTTAGGGAGATGCTCCCGGATATGCCATCAGAGATCCCGACTTGGTATCGACGGGCAGCGCTTTGCTGGGAAGACTCCGGGCCGGAGGGCGCAAGCAGAGCCCCCAGACCAGGATGGAGGGACATGAAGAAGGGCGGCACTCGCGGGCCGGGGCTCCTCCAGGACCCCCGAATCGCTGTTGCCCGGGAATTTCAGGTGAGCAGCGAAACCACCCCTGCCAGGGCCCCGGGGCGCCGCCGAGGAGCAGCGGCAGCGGCGGGCCTGGCGGCCCGCAAGGAGCCCGGCAGGGCGGGAGCACGGCTCCCATTGTTACCGCCGGCAGCGGCGGGGACGGGCGGGCCCCGAGAGCGCGGCAGGGTCGGAGCTGCCCGACCCCACAGCTCAGTCCACGGCACACAATAAAGCGACGGACCGGACTGAACTGGAGGGCGCTGGCGGGGCCGGGCGGGAACCCCCACGGCAGCGCCAGGCCGGGCCTGCAACGGAGAGGCGGGCGAGTTCGGGCCGCTTCCGCCCTCATGGCCGCGGCCGCCATTTCACCCCCCCCGCCCGCACCCGGCCCGCCCGCCCGCCTCACCTGCGGCGGCCGCGCGCTACGCCAGCCCCCGGCTACGGCCCGGCCCACTAGGCCGCGCGGGGCCCAGCGGCGGCGGCGGCAGGGCTCAGAGCCGCCCCCGGGGCGCCGGACGAAGCGGGGCCGCGTGAGCGGGAGGCGGCGAAGCCGGGCAGGTAGGGGGCGGCGGCGGGAGCCGGTGGGGGCGGGTTCGGGGGCCGCGCGGTACCGGAGCCGCCGCCGCCGCCGCCGCAACTTTACCTGGGTCCGCCCGCACTGACAACTCCCCCGACCCCGCCCCCAGCACGTGACCGGGCGGGGCGGGGCTGCCCGCGCCGGACACGTGACGTACGCGGGGCGCTGCGGCGGCCCCGTACGGATCACGTGATTTGGGCTATTCTGGTCACGTGGTGTGGGCGAAGGGCGGCTTTGTGGCCGCCATGTTGTGCGGCCCCGGGCCGGGCCGGGCATGGCGGGGGCCGGCAGCAATTGGCTTTCGGGGGTCAACGTGGTGCTGGTCATGGCTTACGGCAGTTTGGTGAGGGCCGGCGCGACAGGGTGGGGTGGCCTGGCATGTCTGTGCGGCCTGGAGTGTCCGCGGAGCCGGACCACGCGAGTCCGTGGAGCCCCCGCGAGGCTGATCCTGGCGCGTCTGTGGAGCTCCCGTGTGTCCGGGCCCGAGGAGTCGATAGAGTTCCCGAGAGACATGTCCCAGACTATCTGGGGAACACCTCGGTGTCGGGTTCGAGGCCCTCATGGGGCTGGGCTGGAGGCTCGTGGGGTCGGGGAGAAGACGTGAGTGGCAGCCTCTGTAGAGATTGGGAATGTGTGGGGCTGACCTGAGTGTCCGTGGGGCTCCTGGTGGGCAGAACAGGGAGCTCTGCTCGCAGGGGTCGAAGGGCTGGGCACAGGCTGGCTGTGAGACCTCCCCTCCGGCGCATGCTTGACCCCCACCCCGCTGTGGCTCCACAGGTCTTCGTGCTGCTGTTCATCTTCGTGAAACGCCAGATCATGCGCTTTGCCATGAAATCCCGCCGTGGCCCCCACGTGCCTGTGGGACAGCACGCACCCAAGGTGGGTATTCTCCATTCCCTACACCCATCAGCCCATTCATGCTGGAAGGGACAGGCAGGAGCTGCTCCAGCGTCAGAGCTGCTGCCTCAGGGTGGTGATAGGCAGTGGGGAGGGTATGGTTTATCTAGGGCCTGTTCCTATCCTTTTGGTCCTACAAAGTGAGTGGTCTGTAAATGTTTTTTTCCTGCTGTACAGGATTTAAAGGAAGAGATTGACATTCGACTGTCAAGGGTGCAGGACATCAAGTATGAGCCACAGCTGCTGGCAGAGGATGACGGCCGGCTCCTGCAGCTGGAGACACCAGGTACAGTGCCAGAAGTACCATTCTACACTTATTCCCCTGGAACCAAGTCACACCTTTGACTGCTCATGTTGGTGTCCTGTCACATGAGATGGTGTCTCTTCTCTTGTTTTCCCTTTCCCCCACTTCCCTCCAAAGTTTGCAGAGATCTCAGTTTGTGCTTTCTCTTTACCAGGCTGCTATAACTACCTGTACAGGATGAAGGCACTAGATGCAATCAGGACATCAGGTAAGGGAACCCAGGGAACCCAGAGTAAGAGTGGGAGCATAAGGATGCAGAGAGACCCTGAATGAGGGTGCCAGCAGCCTCATGGGGAAGCTCCAAGTGCTCACTGGGGAGTAGCAGTCACTCAATCACTTCTCCCACTGGTGGCCTGAGGGTAGGCTCGCTCCGTGTGCTGGGGCAGTTGGCAAATGGAGGCAGTGAGCACGGATGGAAATTTACCCAGCCACTGATTCCTGACCATAGGGATGAGCACAGACATTTTTACCTGTGCTTCAGCTGTTGTGCCTTTTTCCAGAAATCCCGTTTCAAGCAGAGGGCCGGTACCCAAAGTCTTTAATCGGGAAGAACTTCTGTGCCTACTTGCTGGAACTGCGGAATTCCAGCACGTCCTTCAAAGGCATCCGCAAAGCCTTGATTGACACCTTGCTGGATGGCTATGAGAGTGCCCGCTATGGCACTGGGGTGAGTGCTGGTGGGGTACTGCCCACCCTGCAGGGCACTTCTGTGCTCTGCCCTGCTGCTGGGACTGAGACCACACCATAACTTCAGCTGGATGTTCCATGGTCTTTTCTGTTTGTATCCAGGTCTTTGGGAAAATGGAATATCTGAAGTATGAAGAAGCTCTGAACGAACTGGCAAACATGTAAGTGCTGCTACCCAGCTGCAGTGTTGTGTTCCTGGGCCCCAGCAGCCCTTGAACAGAGATGGGTTTTGGGACATAGCCATCATCTGAGACAGGGGCTGTCTGTGCCCCTCTATCCCTCTGGGTTCACTCCTTCCTTGCAGTTCATCTGTTACTGCAGGTCTGGGTTTGTTCCATAGTCACAGTTGACATTCCTGCTTGTCCCCAACCACTTTGAGTCAGGGACTTGCACAGAACCAGTGGCCTTAGATGTCAAGACATCAGTGAGTGCTATCACCATGAAAGCAGATTTGTTTCATGTTGGACAGACAGATACACAGGCTGAGCAGCTCCTCTGGGGTGACAGGAGCAGTGATGGTGCCTCTTCTCTGCCCACAGGACCAAGACCCGGGGTGGCAGCAGCCAGCGGCAGCACCAGTCAGCAGTGAAAGACCTCACCCTGTCCCCTGAAGTCTCCAGTCCCACCACCATCCAGGTCACCTACCTTCCTTCCAGCCAGAAGAGCAAACGTGCCAAACACTTCCTGGAGCTGAAGAGTTTCAAGGACAACTACAACACGCTGGAGAGCACCCTGTGAGCGTGCAGGGGCCTGGTGCAGTGGGTATGCTGGGCAGGTCTGGGCTGCAGTGCAGGTAGCACTGAGAGGAACCAGCTGCACTTTCAGATCTCCCCCTCATACCACGTGGGAGGTCATCGCTTGGTGGGGGCTCCATTCCAGCTGCTGGAGTTTGGCCCTCACCAGGAGCCCATTCTGGAGCTGCTGAGCCTATGGGGATCAGCCCCATGGCCTTCTCTGCCACAGGCTTATGACACTCCAGTCTCTGAGTCCTGCACTGTCTTGGACCCTGTGAATAAACTCATGAGCTTGAGCTTATTTATAAAGAGATGGATCCCAGCCAGCACTCTCCTCTGCCCACCCATCCCTGCAACAGCTAGTGGGAACTGATGTTTGTCCATCCTGTCCGTGTAGGTCTTGGGCACTGGAGCCACTTGTCTGTTTTTTTCAAAAGGGTGAACACTTTTCCCCATGACATCATTGTTCCTGCTGTCAGCCCTTTGTGGCCAGCCTGCCTGCACACCTGGATGAGGTAGAAATAGTTTGGTGCCTGTTCTTAGCACTGGCTAAGCTACCGCTCTGGGCTGAGGTTTCTACTCATTCTCCTGCAGCCGGGCATTTGGGGACGTCTTGAGTGGACAAAACTGTTAAATGTCCCATCTGTTCTGCCAAGGGGGTGTTTGCTCCCACTTTCACCAGCGCCTCACATGCCAGCATCTGCCGAGCTCCTGAGGCTGAAAGCTCGTGGCCCACACCTTGAGTCTGCATTCTGTCAGGCTGAGGACAGCACTGGCAGCTCATCCATTACTGTGGCGTGGGTGACAGAGTAGAGAGTACAGACCTTGGCACTTTTTAATTACTGTTTAATAAAATGGCAGTTTAGCTCAAGTAGGATGTGTGCCACTGGCCTCTGACTACAGGGCCCCATCCCTACCCGATCCCAGGCTTCATCCCCTGCTGAAGCTGCTACAAAGTAACTGAGATGCCGTTAATGGTAGCCAGGGTGCTGCCATTACTCTATGGTAACTGCAATACCATGACACGAACTGGCATGCAGTTATGGTAACCAGAATGCCACCATTACAGTAACTGGGAGGCTGTTACTGTAACCAGGATGCCAAGGTATTCCATTAACTCCGTGGCTGTTGCAGGGGAGCCGTTGCAGGGTCTCTGTGGCACTGGCCATGGCAGTACCAAACAGCCAGAGCTCCTCACTGCAGCAGAAGGAGGTCGGACAGGGCAGGGGTTGGGAAGATGGAAGCTGTCCTGGGAGCAGGCGGGGACAGTGGGCTGCAGTGTGCCCTGGTGCAGGTTAAACCCCAGGCCACACAAACATTGCTCTTTGTTTGCAGGTCCAGGCAAATGGGAATGCTGATGCAAGGCTCTTGGAGAGGTAGAGCTGGCAAAGCACCCTGGGGGCTTTGATCCCCTGGGGATCTGTGGGCGATGAGGAGTCTAGCACAGGGCAGGCTGAGGGGAACATCTCTGCATCCCTGACCTGCCCACCCTGTGCCTCAAAAGCTGTGGGCAGGAGGCCAGGGAGCACCCAAAGTGCTGGGTATCGTCCCTTGAGGTGCTGCAGTGGATCATGGAGCCGCGGCTGAAGAAGTGTGTGGAGTTGGAACTGCACCTTGCAGGCAGGGAGCAGGCAGTGGTGAGGCTGGGCATTGGTTGGGTTCAGCTTGGGTTCCCCAGCCCTCTGCTGACAGGGGTGAGTGCCACCCTTGTCCTGCTCCACTACATCCTGGAGAACAATATTTCCCAGCACTGATGAGCCAGGGGATATGGGAGTTCAGCACAACCTCTGTACCT
Organism: Parus major; assembly: GCF_001522545.3. Classification (NCBI taxonomy): domain Eukaryota; kingdom Metazoa; phylum Chordata; class Aves; order Passeriformes; family Paridae; genus Parus; species Parus major. The sequence goes on along the minus strand of NC_031793.1, from coordinate 792,677 downwards.
GGCAGATCCGCCGAGATGCCCTGTCCCATCTTGTCCTGGATGAGCACCTACAGCACCGGCAGGAGCTGCGCCAGCAGGGGAAAGCCTTCTATGTGGAGCGGCTCTGAGTGCTCAGCCCAGTGTGTGGCTCCGGCCTGGAATCGCCCAACTCGTGACTAAGAATAAAACATGTTGAGCAAGACAGGCTGTCTTTGCTGCATATGAAGCATGGGACAGTCCAGGGCAGCAGTGGGGGGAAGACACAGCTCAGTACAATTCCTGTGGCTGGGATCCAGATATGTTGCCTGCAACCCTGGGTGCTCTGGATCCTGCACTCTTCATCTCACCCATGGTTGCGCCAGGAGGTGGCAGCAGGGCCAGTATGCCTCACCAGAGGTGAGTGGGTGCTGCACACTGGATAGCACAGGACCTGCTGTGTGCCACAGTGCTCCTGGCCATGTGACACAGCCCTGCAGCAGCAGGGAGAGGAGCCTGGCTGGGCTGGGTGCAATTCTCCCTGTCCCCACTTGCCATTCAGGCACCCCAGGATCCCTGTCTGCTCCCCAGCTGGGAGGGCCCTGTTCCCCACCTCCCATCCCTTCTGCCTGTGTCCGACCTTGGTGTCTCCCAGCCCCAGGGCCCATCAGTGCCTGCTCTGGCTCTGCTTATTGACAGGGCTGGGGGCTGCTCGGCCAGCACCCCCCGCCCCCGGCCCTTCATTAGCTCAGCTGTCGGGCTGCATCACATCACCCACTGCCACATACACGGCCCTGGCTCTGGCACTGCTGCTGCCACGTGTGTCCCTGCTGTCCCCACTCCCACCTCATCGTGGGCCACCTCAGGAGGCTGAAGCCCCTGACCCCCAAGGCCAGGCTGTGTCCCAGTCCTTCCCGTGGCACTCAGGATTTTGGCTGCCCCATGTTCTGTCCCATTGGTGCCCCAAAGCCTGAGTCCCCCACAAAGCCCCCGGTGCCATTCACAAGGCTGGCACTTCCCACTGCAGCAAAACACTGCTGTGGTGTGGGGAGGCTGTGCTTCCAGCACTCCATGATATCCCATGTGCCTTTGTTGCTGGACACCACCACCCTGGCCCCAACAGCTACTTCAGTGTGGGCTGGGGTCCTGCCTCTGTCACCCAGCATGAGTGGGGCCACATCCTCAATATGGATGCAGCAGGGTGACAGGCAGCCCCTCCAGCTGCTCCTTGGAAGAGAAACTCCTGTGAGTTCCAGCAGCTCCTACAACGCAAGGGGATGTGAGGCACAACTCCCCTGTGTCAATGGGGCTCGTCCTTGGGCAGGGTCATGTGTAGCCCCTTGGTGGCACAGGGCCCGCAGGCCAGGGCTGGCCCCCCAGTATTGACAGCCCCACTAATGACAGGGAGTGTGACCAGGGGCAGGAGCAAGCAGTGCAGGACCATCGACCGCATCGACCGGCAGTGCTGGGCAACAAGGGCGCGGGGGTCCGTGGAGGGGGCAGGGGGACGTCAATGGGTGGTAATTAATGGGAACGAGGCCACGTGTGCAGGGCCAGGGCTGTCGCTGGCCACGTCCCTCTGCTCGGTGCAGTCGAGTGCGGTTATAAACGGCAGCCAGGCGATCTCCAAGCCAGAGCGCAGAAGAGGCCCCCAAGCCAGCCCAGGTAAGATGGTGATGGATGTGGGTTCCCTTTGGCCCCTGTGCTGCCTGCCATAGCATGCTACTCCATGCCAGTGCATGTCATGGTGTGCCCTGATGTGCCATGCCAGGAGACCAAGCCTGCACTGCCCTGCTCCGGCTTCATCCCAGCCACAGGACGCCTCCTGCTCCAGCACTGCATCCCGAGCACCCCAGTACCGGCACAGTTGCCCAGCAGGCTCCAGGCATTGAGGTATGGCTGGGTGCTGCCTCTGCAGTGCCTCGGGGATTATACCTGGATACCACTCCTGCCCCAGCTCTCAGCGTATTCTTTTCTTTCTCTTACAGGCAGCTGCGCTCCAGGTCCTCCCACCTCCATCTGCCCCTGTCTCTGTCTGATATGTTTGATATTAGGTTGTTTTATTGGAAAACCAACTAAATATCAAACATATTCTTACAGCGCCAGGGACGCCCAGCACCGACTTGGCCAGATGCTGCCTGTGCCCTGCCTCAGACAGGGGGGCCCTCTGCACCCTGTCTTGCACCGTCTGCTAGTCCTCACTGCTGCAATAAAACCTGTCTGCCCATCTCCATGGGACTTGAGAGGGGGAACCCAGAGGCGTCCGGGGGTTGGTGGAGGTTTGGGATGGTAGCAGGGTCAATGCTTGCCACCTGTCCCCCTGCTCACGCCAGGGATGATGACAATACAAAGGCCCGTGGCCCTGTGCCCAGCACTGCCTCCACTGCCCTGGCATGGGCGGGGGGGCGTTATTTATGGAGGTGCAGCCACTGCTCAGGGCTCTTGGTGGGGCTGTCCCCCCCAGTGCCCTGCCCAGGGTGCCCAGAGCTGCCACCAGGTCTCTGTCTCTGTCCCCCAGGCCCCCGGGTTCTGGCCCCTTTAGCCCTCTACATCTGTCCCTGGGTAGGAGCAGTAGGGGTAGGGTCTTCCATGGGAGATCCTAACTTGATTTATGGGACCATTGGGATCTCTGGGCCAGCATGAGGAGGTTAGAAACCTCTCGGCTGCGGACAAAGTGCCACCATTTGCCCTGAGAATTCCTCCCCGTGCCTGGGGAATCTGCTCCTCCAGCTGCCAACAGCATCCTCTACCTCAGCACAAAGCACCAGCATGGCTGGAGCTGGCCTTGAGGCTCAGCGGGCTCCTGGGGGACTCTGCCCCTGGTGCTGGGTGCAGTTTCCCCTGCTGCTCCCTGCAGAGCCAAACACTCTTGGCCAAGCCCTTGCTCCCAAAATAGCACCAGGATGATCTTGCCCTTTTCCATGCCACCCCCAGGCAGGGGTAAATGTCAGCCCAGGGCCACCAAAACATCCTAAGCCCCTCCAGGAAGGCAAATGGGGAGCGAGGACTTCATGCCAGTGCTAAACAGACCCAGTTCAGCATCCTGAGGAAGTGCTCGGGACACCAGCCAGGGTGTCCCGTTGCATGGGGGGAGGGGGTACCTGGGACAATGCAGGACCCCCTCTTGCAGACCCACTGCTGCTTTTTATAACACCCCAGCTGTCCTCGGGAGCCCAAATAAGGCTGTGGCCACCCGGAGCCCCCGGGACACATAATGGGTCCTGAGCACAGACTTTTTGGGAAGGTGGGGAGGCGGGTCAGCCCAAGAAAGGCAAAGCCCCTGTGCTGGGCAGAGCTGATAAACGGTCAGTGGGGCACAGGCAACACAGCTGCCCTACCCACCCATTATCTGTCCTGCATCCCACTGCCCACCACTGCCTGTGTCCCACCAAGGATGGAGGCCATCAAGAAGAAGATGCAGATGCTGAAGCTGGACAAGGAGAATGCCCTGGACCGGGCAGAGCAGGCAGAGGCTGAGCAGAAGCAGGCGGAAGAGCGGAGCAAGCAGGTAGGGCAGACAGCCACAGCCCCCAGCCCAGGGATGTTGGGGGGTGGCTTCTGCCTCTGCTGGGTCACGCTGAGCCCAGCCCCAAAAGAGACTCTGCCTGGGGTATTGAGAGTGTGACAGCTGCCATTATGCCACAGCTCAAGGGCACCCTGAGGGCTAGCCGAGGCTCAGTCCCTGCCAGCTGGTGGGATGTGGGAAACAGATGGGCACTGTGGGGCAGAGCTGGTCCCAAAGATGGGGTGGGAGGGATGCCATGGGGCAGAGCTGAGCCTGGGATGAGGCAGGCGGGACTCTCTTGGGGTGTGGGGGTTAAGAGTGATGTCCACCTGTGGTCACGACACTGTCCTTCCAGCTGGAGGATGAGCTAGCTGCTATGCAGAAGAAGCTAAAGGGGACAGAGGATGAACTGGACAAGTACTCTGAGGCCCTGAAAGACGCCCAGGAGAAGCTGGAGCTGGCAGAGAAGAAGGCGGCGGATGTACGTATGGGGTGCAGGGTGGAAGCTGAGCACTGCCTTGCCCCCCCTTCCTGGGGGGGCTGCAGCCTTCCTTATGCCTTGGGGACACAGTTAAGTCCCTGCCCGGCTCAGTGTGCTCCCGATAAAGCTGTGTAGGTGTCCAGGAGCAGAGAATGGCCTTGTGAAGGACGTATCCGGAGGGCAGAGCCAGGCAGAGAGCAGCCCATCAAGCGCGGGATATGGGGTCCACGTGTCCCCAGGAAGCTCTGAGTCACGGCTGGGGGTGGAGGAGCCGAGCTCCGAGAGAGGAGAAGGAGGAGGGGGGAGCCCTCATCCCCCTGAGGGCGGGGGCTCACGGCCAGGGTGAGCATTGCACAGCCCAGCTATTGTTGTCCGCTGTTTCCAGGAAAACAATGGTGCGAGCGGTGCAGGGTTTCACCCAGTGGCTGCTCTCCTGCCATCACGAGCCATGAGGCCCCGCTCATCACCTGTCAGGACCTGGCAGTCCTCGTAGGGCTGGGATGTCTCAGGGTCCAGTGTCAGAGTGATGCAGCCCAGCTGTGATGCAGAGAAGGCAGGAGCCGTCCTCTCCCGCTGTGCTAGTGGGGAAGCGCCTGAGCCCTGCACAGCACCTGGCCCCTCTCACTGGGAGCTTCAGAGCCCTGGGACATGTCACCCTGCAGCTTTGCTTGCAGATCCCTGTTACCAGCCCTGCACTGGAATCGGCTTGTGTTGCAGCACTGCAGAGCTCTTGGGAGCCCGTTCCCTCCCTCACACCCTTCTTGCCTCCCTCTGCTCCTTGTTGGCATTTTCCCTGCTGTCACCACATCCCCACTTGCTTCTTTGTGGATCCCTCTCTGTGCAGCTGGAGCCCCTTTTCCTGGCTGCTGCCTCCCAGAGTGGCCCATGGGGTTCCCCCAGTTTGCCCCTGGCTCTGGGAAGTGGAGGGATTTTGCACCCTGGAGCATTGAAAGGGCAGAGCTGGCTCCCAGTTGCTTCCAGCCCAACAGAACCCTTTTGATTCTCACCTCATCCCTGGAAACATGCTATACCATACGTGCCATCCCAGGCAAACGCTCCTGAAGCATCTATCTGCCTGGCTGCCGAGGGTTTCAGGCCAGCAGCCTGGAGACTTCCCCTTCCATCCACATCCTCGAAGCACTGCCGAATAGGCTTTGTGGGGAATGAGAGCATTTAACAGGACTCAGTGACAGGGCTCAGTGATGTGTTTATTGAGCTCTTGGGTGGCTCCGTGACCGTCATGACACTGAGGAACACAGCTCCCAGCTCTGAAGAATGTTGATCTTCGCAGACAGGAGGATTTTAGTCTCGGCTCAGGCCGTTTCACCATTGGGACTTCACACATGGAAGTGGACTGGGAGCCTGGTGGCCACAGCCCTACCCCCGGGTGGAAGGAAGGAGCAGGATCTGCTCCAGGGCCGTGGGCTCATGGCCCCGGCAAAGTCTGGGGGTTCTCCAGGGGTGGCCAACTCCCGGCGGGGCCGTGCCCAAACGCAGCCCGCGGGGCTGAGGGGCGTCCGGCCACGGAGCGGGGCGGCTCGTTTGGGGCCGGGTGGATTCTGCGGGCCCTGCCACACATGAGGCCAGTCCCGGTGCCTCCACGCCCATATGGGGCGGGTCCCGGTGAACCCAGGTGCTCGCGGGGCAGTCCCCGGTCCTCCCCCCGGTGCCGGTGCCCCGTTCCCGCCAGGTCCCGACACATGTCCCCCACGCGGTGCCCCCTTTCCTGCTGGTCCCGGTCTCGGTGGCCCCGCCACGCCCCGAGCGCGACGACCGCTCCTCATCTCCCCGGTAACGCGCCCGCGGGGTGGGTCGGAAGTGACGTCACTTCCGACCGGCCGTTCCGGGCGCGGTCCCGGTGTCTGGGGGTGGCGGGGCTGGAGCGGAGAGACCGAGCATGGCCGGGGCCACCACTATCGAGGCGGTGAAGCGCAAGATCCAGGTGCTGCAGCAGCAGGCGGACGATGCGGAGGAGCGGGCGGAGCGGCTGCAGCGGGAGGTGGAAGCCGAGCGCCGCAACCGCGAGCAGGTACCGCCGGGACCGTGCGGCGGGGACGGAGCCGGACGGGCGGCGCGCCCGGGGCCGGGGGTCATTCCGAGCCGCGGGAGTGCCCGCGGGATGCTGACCCGGGCCGAAGCGTCAGCTGGGACCGGGGCTCTCGCTCTATGTCCGTGGCTCTCTCTGGGTCCCTGGGACCCGCCCGTGGTGCTGAGCAGACACCGAGGCCGGGATGATCGGCCTGTCGTTGTTTCGCTGTTACCGGTGTCCCGGGACGGACAGCAGCAGGGAGGGACCCGGCCGGGGGGCGGGGGAGGCCCCGGCCATCTTGTGCGGCCCCAGCCCGGAGCTGCGCGGGTAAGATGGAAGGAATGAGCGGGCTCCCTCGGGATGTGGCCGGCGCAGGAGCCCTCTGGAGCGCTCTCAGACACCGCATCCTGCCCGGATCCCGGCGAGCGGGGCTCTCCGCTGCCCTTGGGACCGGCAGCCGCGAGGGAAGAGAGGGGCTGGGGTGGGACTGACCGAAAGGGAGGAAGGAGCAGGATCTGAGCTGGCAGCGCTCGCGTTCGCCACCGGGCTGGGAACACCGGAAAGGCTGGGGACAGGGATGAGGTGACACGAGCAGGACCTCGAGGTGGCCGCCTCCCTTGGGACTGGGACACAGGCAAGGCTGGAGGCGTTTTGGGTACAGGTACAGGGGTGACACGGGAGGTCCTTGCTCGAATCTAAGCATGACTATCGTTGAATTTGCAATGATTTCGCTGCATTCGAAGTGTGAAGCTGAGCCCTGTCCCCTGAGTGCTCGAGCCTGTGCCCGTGACAACGCTGTGGCACTGCCGGGGATGGACTGGGCTCTGCTGCCCGGGCCCATGGCAGAAGCTCCTGCCACTCCCATGCCTCAGCTGGCTCTTTCTTTGCAGCCACATATGGAATTCTCCTTGCAATAGCAGCATTGTCACGGGTACAGGCGTGTTTTTCCCAGCTCCCTGAACCTCCTCCAGGGGAGAGAACCAGTGCTCCCAGTATGGTGCCCAGGGCTTGCCTGGCCATGGGTCCTGAGGTATCCTCATGAATCTCTTGGGGCAGCAATGGGGAGTCCCAAAGGCCTGGATGAGCTTCTCACCTGATTTTCTGGACTCCAGGTGTTACCTGGTTCAGGGCTGCCTTCATGAAGGAAGCATGGAATAACAGAAATATGCCACTTGTAGCAGGGGTGCCTGAAAGAGTCACCTGGAAGTGTCACCCCATGTTCTGGGAAAGCCTGACAGTTTCATCTGTATCTAGGGAGAAGCAACAGAACAGGAGGTGTCAGGGCTCTTCTGGAGCAGGGGAGAGGCACTTCCTCAAAAATAAGGGTGGTTTTTGGGTGGGTTGAACTTGCCTGCACCAAGTAAGGGTTCAAGTTCAGAGGGTCAGGAAGTGGAGGCCCGCTGTACTGATGTGTCTTCATTGCCTGGGAGAAGGAAGGAGGAGGTCCTCCACCTCAACATCTGGTAGCCCCTTTAACAGGGAAAAGATGCGTGTCAGTCAGTCTCCTTCCTGTTCTGTTTAAGGTATTGTTCCGTTCCTCTTCAGGCAGACCACTTCCCCTTTCAGTGGGGTGTGTGTTGGCTCTGGGCACCAAAGGGGTGTGGGCTTCTCCAGAGCCAGCTGTACCTGCATGGGAGTTCCTCTGTGCTCTCCCAGCCTGGTCTTGGAACTGCCAGGGGTGCCTCAGTTCCAGTGAGGGGGGAGAGCTCAGACAGCCCCTCTGGGAGCTGGACGCAGTTGGTGTTGGGCCCCAATCAAACACTGGCGCCTTTCATCATTCTGCTCCTCCCTCTTCAGGCCTAGTGAGGAGCAGTTTGTCTTGGAAGGATGCTTTGTTATGTGCAGCTGAGGTACTTTGTGTTTGTTTGGCATGTGCCTGTGCCCAGGTCTTTGCAGAAGATCACAGTGCTGCCCTGGAATGGCTGCACTCCTGCCTGCCTTTGTAGTCCTGTTGGGGAGCAGGATTCTGGACTCTCCAAGGGTGTCCTGGTGGGGTGTCAGAGTCCCGAAAGCATCTGGGCTGCCCTGGGCTTTGGCTGCAGTTAACAAATACGGCTGTAAGCAGAGGCCTCGTGGCCAAACAGATAATTCCCCCAGGGTCCCAAAAAGATTGCAGCAAGTCTCAAGTTGACTGTTTAGTCTGGGTCTGATCCAGAAGAGGAGTGCCACTGAAGGGATTTTCATCCTTGGCCTTGAGGTGCTTTGTTTTCAGCAGCACCGAAGGGCAATTCCTGTCCTCTATATCTACCCTGGCTGTGTTCTGACTCAACACTGGAGCAAGCTACAGAGTGATGGCAGTGCTGTGTTGCCTTACCGAGAACAAGCAAGTGGCTCTGCCACACGAGTGATGAACTGAGCACAAAGCTGCATGGTCTGTGTTCCCCACCATCTCTATTGCCAGTGCAATGCCGTGGGGGCTGGCTTGTAGCCTCTTTGAAGGCTGACTAGGACATGGATTGCAGTGTTTGTGGGGTGGGATGGCCTCTGATCTATGCCAGCTCCTTAAAACCTCAGTCACATTTCTGCCAGATGTCTGCAGGCTGTCAGCAGTTTCATCAGCTCCCAATGTGTATGACTGATATTGCTGGGGAACAGCCTCCTAGACCTGTCTCAAAACTGGAGAGGGGTTTTGCACTTTCTCTGAATTGTTAGTGTGTCGCTGGGAGGAAGGAAGCCTCAAGTACTGCAGGCTCTCCACTGGGGCTGTGGACACTGCAGCAACAAGCCCTGAGGCTGGGCAGCACCTGTGATCAGCCCAGCCTGCCAGCACCCAATACAACTTGGCACATCCTAGAACATGTTAATCCTTCTCACCTTGCTGATGAGAGGGTTTGCCTCAAGCAACACTCATGTCCAGATCACACCAGTAAACTGACTCTCTGCTAAGTGGCAGCTGTCACCATGCTCTGGCGTTGTGGATAAACAGGGCTGTGATGAATGGCCTGGCAGGATCCTGGCAGCTGCAGAGGCAGCCCTTGGTGTGAGTCATCTCCTCAGTGTTTATGGCTTAAACTGTCAGAGCAGCACAGGCTGGCAGTGAGAAACCTGCAGGAAGGCTGCTGTGAGGAAAAAGCATGCAGGATGTGTTGCCAAGATAAGTGGGAGAAGTGCTAAAGCATCCTGGGTTTGCTTTGGGCTCCTGTGTGCTGCTGCTGACCCCAAGGCAGATCTCACCAGCCCTACCCAAGCTGCTAAACCTGCACAGGCTGAGTACCCTCCTCTGCTCCCTGCAGGCTGAGGCAGAAGTGGCATCTTTGAATCGCCGTATCCAGCTGGTAGAGGAGGAGTTGGACCGAGCTCAGGAGCGCCTTGCCACAGCTCTGCAGAAGCTGGAAGAGGCAGAGAAGGCAGCAGATGAGAGCGAAAGGTGAGCAAGGACTCCTGCTTGCACTCTGTCAAACACTGAGTGTCCGGTGCCATCAACTTTTTGGGCTTCCTAGAGTGGGGGAGGAGATCCCACATCAAAGCTGGATGTGGGAGTCAGTGCCTGCTTATGCAGAGCAGCTAAAACAATGCTGATGAACCTGAGGCTGCTGATGGCCTTGAGTGTCCTGGAACCTGAGGCTTGGTATCAAGGAAGTGCCATGTGCCACCATGCATCTCTGACTCCAAAGGAGGGGAAATAAATGGGTTCACGGACACCATTGCCTTGTAAAGGTGGCTGCTGGTGGGGCAGCCTGTCTTCCATCTGCCTCTGCCAGCATGCTCCATCGTGGCAGATGTCCCCTGACCTGGCCTGTGATTCAAAGAGGAGGGGTCCACTTCCAGCTGTCTAATGTGTTTCCTCATGCACACACTGTGAGCAGCCTGACCCAGCTGGTGGCCTGGCATAGAGACAGACTTGGCTCTTCCTGCATTTGAAATAGGAAAGTGCTTGACATGGCTGTGCTGAGTCCCTAAGACAGCTGGGTTTGTTCTCAGCAGCATTGCACTTCCCTTGGCCCCGGAACCCGGTGATCTGCTGGAGGAATGGTCCAAGCAGCAGTTAATTCCAAGCAATTGAGGTTGCTGGCAGAGCCCAGCAGCCTCTGCCTTCCTGTGTCACCTTCTTCATTCAGAGGAGTCACGGCTTATCAAGCCTGTGCTTCCAGGGCAGTGCTGTTAATGCTCTGAAACTCACTGCACTGCTGGCTTGTCCAAGATTGTTTTAAACATCTTCCCTCCCTGTGCTTGCTTTTGGGCAGAGGCATGAAAGTCATTGAAAACAGAGCTCTGAAAGATGAGGAGAAGATGGAACTGCAGGAGATCCAGCTCAAGGAAGCCAAGCACATTGCAGAGGAGGCAGACAGAAAGTATGAGGAGGTGAGACTCTTGCTCTAGTATGATTGACCTGGGCCAGTAGAGTTGAGTTCTCTTCCTGCTTATGGCAAACCTAGGGTCAGAGCCTGGCTCTCAGCAGACTTGCCTCTGCTTGGCCAAAAGCTCCAGTGGTCCTGCAGGCATTCCTTCCATTCACTGCTATGCAGACCCTACAAGCACAAGACTATCCTCCTTCCTCTTTACTCTGATTCTCCTTTCCAGGTTGCTCGGAAACTGGTGATCATTGAAGGAGATCTGGAGCGTACTGAAGAGAGAGCTGAGCTTGCAGAGTCGTGAGTAGTCCGCTTGCATGTACCTGGCAGGTCTGCCTCTGCATGGAAACTAACACTGCATTGCTAAATTTGTTACACAAGGCCTGAAGCACAGGGTGGGTTTAGGTCCGTGAAGGAAACGGATGAAAGCACTTCCCTCCTTGAAACAGGATTAACTCCACCTAGGACATGGAGTTTGTGAAGCCATTTGCCTTGGGTGGAGATGCTCTGCCCGTTTGCATGGAGGCATTCCCTAGTCATGGATGCTGGAGAGTCTTTCTCTCCTCAGTATTCACCAGCACTGCTTTGTGTGTGCAGTCACAAGATTGTTCATGTTGCTACAGAGCACAGTGCTTGTCCTGAAGTGGCAGAGGCCTCCTGAGCCAGTGGCTGAAGTGACATATGGGGTTGCCAAGGGCAGAGCTGTGGCTGAGGCTGGTCTCTGAGCCTCTCCAAGTACTTGCAGTAACCACTACTGGCTTCTGCACTGCTGAACAGAAATTTCGGCTTCCTCTGCTCAGAGCAGAGACACAAATCCTGGTGCCCCATCCTTTCATATGTCTGGATGCTTTAGCTGATCCTTGAGGAGCTGGTCAGGGCCTTTCCCTGCTCTGGGCCTTGTCTAACACAGTTGGTGTGTACACAGCAGCAGCAGCAGCACTGTGCTTCCTGCCCAGACGTGCATGTTGTGACCATGACTTTTTTGTGTTTCCCCCCATCCCCTTTTTTGCTCTGTGGTGGTGTGGTTTTGGTGCTCCTTTTGACCTTGCCCCCACCTGGCTTGTGCCCTTGTGTGACCGTCACTAACAGTCATTGCCGGGAGCTGCAGGAGCAGATCAGAGTGATGGACCAGAACTTGAAGTGTCTGTCTGTTGCCGAAGAAAAGGTACTAACTTTTCCCTTCTTGAACCATTAAACCAGAACTCATGTGGTCTCCTCACTATGCTCCTCCCCTCAGCTTAACTGTGTCTCTTTCTCTCTCTCATGGAACATACTGTCTTCTCTGCCCATAAATATCCCTGTCTGAGTGGTGGTGGCTGTCCTTCTGTCCTTCCCTCCATACAGCACACTAAACGTGAAGCTTCTCCTTGGAGACTCCCAAGTCTGGCAGAAACCTGTGTCCACATCTCACTGCTCAGCTCTGTGCCCCGTGCATGTGCTGGCAGAATACTTCAAGCATGAGCTTGGAAGCAAATGGGAACTTGCTTTCTGCACAGGTGCCTTTGATAGGACTCAAAGCAGGGTCCTATCCAGTCTCATTTCAGACAGTCTCCTAAAAAACTTCCTGGTCTTCCCTGCATGTGGATTCACTTCTTGTTTCCTGTCTTTCCCTCCCACTTCTTCTTTCCCTTTTTTCTCTCCCCTTTCCTTACAAAACCCCACAGTAAATGTTCCGAGCTGGAGGAGGAGCTGAAGAATGTCACCAACAATCTCAAGTCTCTTGAGGCTCAGGCTGAGAAGGTAGGGCTACCTGTCCCAGGGCCAGAAACATTGCTGTTGTGCTAGATGGGTGTGTAAACAGCAGAGCACCCACTGGGGTGGAAATGATTCAGCTGCAGTCTTAAGCAAGCCTGGAGTGCTGTGCTTACTCTGCTGGGAGGGCTAACATAAGCCATTGGAGGGCTCTGGAAGCTGGGGTGTGGGAAGCCCAGCTGCCTTTCCCTGCCTTGGGACAGACTTAATCAGCCAGGATGTTTAAGCTGCTAAAACGTTAAGATGAGAATTTTTCTGCATCCAAGTTTGTGTTCCATGTGTTATGTGAGGCTTGCTGCCTGATCCAGTCCTGTTGGACTTGGGTAAGGATGTGAACAACTCCCAGTTGGAAGGTTCTGTTGGCATGTGTGCTGCAGTGATGAGTTTACGTCAGCCTCTCTAGTTGTGGGCTCTCTGGAGAGGGAGGTATCTGGGGCTGCTGACTGCTGACTCCTTTTCCACAGTACTCTCAAAAAGAGGATAAATATGAAGAAGAGATCAAGATTCTGACTGATAAACTCAAAGAGGTGAGTGACCATGTCAGGATGGCCCAGCTGGGTGAGCTGGCCTCAGCTTGACTGGGAAGAGATGTGAAGGGTGGGAGACTCCATGTCCTCAGACTGATGCCCTTTGCTGTAGAGCTGTTGCACTAACTGGCTTGTTTCTGTCTGGCAGGCAGAGACCCGTGCTGAATTTGCTGAGCGCTCTGTAGCCAAGCTGGAGAAGACCATTGATGATCTGGAAGGTACATTCTGGGGACAGGAAACCAAAGAATGTGTGTTTAGTGAGAAGTTAAGGAGGGCTATCTCTCAGGTAGCTGGAGAGCAGAGAGGCTGCTGTGCTCCTCATTACTTGGAGCATAACCCAATTTACCTCCAAGGTGAGGCTTGGCAAGAGCCCTGCCCTGTGCCTCTGCTCTGAAAGCTGTTCCCTGGCTGTTCTGCAGCAGGTCTCAAACTCTTGATCCAGACACCTGGCCTTATCTAGATAATTGGTATATTATGGTAGTGATGTCCTTAGGAATGTAACTAAATCCCTGTGCTCCAGCTTAATCGAATTAATTTAGGAGTGGCATAGGAAAGAAACACCTGAACTTGTAAGAATTGGTCACAAGAGCATCTGTGCATGCAGAACGTCATGCATGTGCTGGCTACTGCAAATGGTGTCTTGCAAGTCAACCACAGGAGTCAGTGAGTCTTGAAACAGCCCCCATGAACACTCAGACTCCCCAGTGTGTGAGGCCTGAATCAAGGTTAAATTGCCAGCAGTTCAGTCCATGGGGTAGTCAGCCTGTGCCAAGGGCGTGTTCCTTTCCTTCTCCCATTCCCTCACACAGTTCTTCAGGAACACTCCTGAGGCCAGCCACCGCAGAACCTGGCCCCAAGCCACAGAGGGAGAAGGTTTCAGCTGCCTCCCTTAAATCTGGGACTGTGGCCAGATTCTTCTGTGGATTGCTGTGGCTGGAGCAGTGGTGCTGGTAAACCAAAGCCCTTACAGGTCTCCTACCTTGACCACAGGTGGGCCTTTGTGGTCTTTTAGTGCCAGGTCTTGGAGACACAAAGCACCATCCTATGGTCTGGAGTCACTCATTATCTAGAAATAGCAACGGTGTCAGCTGAGCTCTTCCAGAGCTGCAGCCAAGCAGCAATCTGAGCCACCTCATGATCCAGGACAAGCTTTTATTTGGAACTGCAAAAAGTCCTCCAAATCCCTGCATGCTCCCCTTGAAACCTGTTGATTGAGAATTGGCTCTGGTCTACAGCCTTGCTGCTGGAGTGACCTAGTTTATGACAACTGACAAAGTTCCCCAAGCTCTGTGAGGCTGTTAACTGTACTACAGCCCAGGCAGCGAGAGCTGGAGCAGCCTGTGCCAGCTCTGCAGGGCTCAGGGATGTGACAGCACAGTTCCAGGCCCACCCCTCCCTGGAGGCGGAGAGCTGCCTGTCTGCTCCATTATCTGATGGAGAACACTGGTGTGGCCAGTCTGCTCCCCCTCCTCACTGCATCCTTACAGGATTGGAATTTCCTCTGATGCCCAGCTCTATTACATGACTGACTTCTCCCAAGCCAGTCTTTGCATTGAGACATGGGTGAGAGCAAAACACCTCAATTATCAGTGCTCTCCTTAGGTGAAACAAGCTTCTCCCTAAGTGGATGGAGTTGCCTTTCCCTGCTGCTCCTCCTGACACTGGTTCCTGCTGACCTAGCTGGACAGCTTGTTTTTACAAGGTGATGTGGTTTGAGTGCTTGGCCGTTGGAGCTGGATTGTAATCCTGAAAGGCACTTGTGGGTCAGTCAGTCCTCATGCTGCTGGAACCCTTCTGTTCACTGATGGGGATGAACACGAAGTTGTGATGGCTCCACATCTAACTTCATTTTCTTCTGTTCGTGAATCCCATCCTGCTTTTCCTGCCCCAGAGTGTTGGAAGAACTCCTTTGCCTTCCCTCATTGTTTTCCTTTTGTTCTCCTCCTAAACGTCTTCTAGATGAGCTCTATGCCCAGAAACTGAAGTACAAAGCAATTAGTGAGGAACTGGACCACGCCCTGAATGACATGACTTCCATGTAAATATGAGCTGGCTGGAGTTCGCCTCTCGCTTCAGCAGGCTGGACTGCCAGTGCTTGCTTGGTTTGCTGTGGTTTCTGTAGTTGGAGAATTGACGGCACTGTGCTGCCCAGGTTACTTCTACAGATCTGCCCAAGTTGCCCCAGCATGCCTTCCTCTAACTCTAGGTCCTTGTGATCTGCATGTGTAACCAAGTGCTGTGCTGGCCTGAAAGGGTTCTGACTTAAATTTGAGTGCAATTCCCATTCTTACTGGGAAAGGCTTTCCCAGGAAATGTGGCTTTGTTATCTGCTGGAGCCACTGGGCCATGGTCTCAGGATTCCTTCTGGAAGAGGCTGTGGATAGTGCTTAGGTGGATTCCTTAGGAATTGCCACAATAGGCTTGAGATGGGCCAGATCATGAACTGATCTGTGGAAGTAGCTGAACTTGTGTGTTTCTGCAACTTCGCTCCTCAGCTTTGGTGTTCAGATCTGCAGTGGGTGCTGCTAACAACTTCTCCACCTGGTCCTTGCGCTAACCCAGGAGAGGCCAGGTCCTCACCCCACAAAGAAGAGCCTTAACACGAGTGTCCCAAAGTTCCCTAAGCAGTTTGCTGTGCACAAACACTGAAGCTTCTCTTAAAATTAGTGTCTCCTTCTGTCTCACACAGATAAGTCTTGTGATTCCAAACTCCGCTTTGGATTTGTCTCTCTGCTTGGTGGCTTGTTCTGCATCTGCACCCGTCATTCATGCTCTCTTCATCTGACTCTGAATTCCAGTACCTTTTTCCAGTTACTGTGCACAGGGCATCCCTGGGAATTGGTGCTCTAAAGACACAGAAGCAGCAGCAGCAGCCCCCCAGTTCTGCTGCACTTGCTCCCAAACAAAGCTCCCTCTGTGTGACCTGATGTGCCAGACACAGCCTGCTCTGAGGGGCTGCCCTTTCCGTGTCGGGGGAGCTGGGAGGATGTTGTTCTCATCTGCATATCTTGTGTGGAGCCATAAAGCTCTTTTTGTATTTCTCTTGCCTTTTGCTCAAGCATGATGTCACCTTTTTTAAGGAAAACAATTCTTGCATAAATGGCCATTGCTTTTGAGAAATGGGTTTCTAGTGACCACTTGCTGCTTTAGAATAACTGTTTCAGCATTGCCTTCAAACTGGTGTCACCCTTGGTGGAACACAGACCTCACTAGCATGCTGGATTTTCCTTTGAGGTGTGTTACTGGCTCCCAGATGTGATGGCAACTCTGCAGACAGGGCCTGTGGGGTCAAATGGGAGGCTGGGGGTTGCATCAGGAGGCCCTGGAGCTGTGCCTGACTGAAGACACTCCTCATTCCTGCCTGCTTTGGAGTGTTCACCAGCACTGGTTGCCAAATGCTAGCTTGCAGTGGGAGGTCACACACCTGATAGTCGTTAGCCAGGGTATGGAAGCCAATAAATATTGTGTGTGCTCTGGCTGGTCTCCACTGGGGCAGAACTGGTTGGGTGTGAGGTGCTGCCTGTGCCAGGGGGAGGGATGTGTGGCCTCCTGCTTCAGGAATGAGAAGGCACTGCAGCAGGGCTGTGAGCATTTGAGCTGGGGAATCTTTTGCAGAGCCCTCCCCATGCAGGGGCTGAGGGCTGCAGGATCCTTCTAGGAGCATGTCATGGAGCTTCCCACTGAGCACTGCCACTGGCAGTGGGCTGTGAATGCCTGGCGTGTGTCACCACTGGCGCTGTTGCTATTTGATGTGGTATGATAAACACTGGTCATCCTCTCACAATGGTATGTGCTGCCTCATGGTGGTTAGTCAAATACTTTTTCCTTTCTGGATTGGTTCGTCTGCCACAGTGCCCGAAGAGCCCTTCGTGAGCAGCATTCTGATGACTTGGGACACTTCCCGTGGCTTTCTCAGGTTTGTGCCCTTCTGGTCTCCACATGACAGCACTGGCAGTCAGGATAATCTAGACACACCCACATGCCCCAGCCTGTCCCATTCTGTCTTTGGTGGCCAGTCTGGATGGGGAAGAGAGGGAGCATTCAAGGAATTTCCAAGTGTGGTCTGACTCTCCGGGGATGTGGGGCAGTAGCTGTGCCCTGTAAGCACAAAGCAAGAACCCAGAAGTCTTCAGTAACGCAACTGCAGCTGGAGTTGAGGATCTGGATCCTGTGGGACAGGCAGGGCTTCTGTAAATATGAAGGCTTCCAGGCTAGTGTTCCATTGTCAGCTCTTATGACAACAGGGACACCATCATTGTCTGTCAATATCTGAAGGGAGGGTGTCAGAGGATGGACCAGGTTCTGCTTGGTAGTGCCCAGCAGTAGAACAGCAACACACAGAAACTGATGCTCAGGAAGTTCCACCTGAACATGGGGAAGATTTTCTTGCCTGTGTTGGTAACTGAGCATTGAGCAGATTGCCCAGAAATGGTGTGAAGTCTCCCTCAAAAGAGATATTCCAGAATGATCTGGATATAATCCTGTGTGATGTGCTCTGGGATGACTCTGCTTAAGCAGAGAGGTTGGACCCACAGATAACCTTTCAACTTCACCCCTTCTGTGATAGTTAGTGGGTGGGAGGTGGTAGCCTGCCCTTGGGAAGTGCCTCTCTCCTCACAGGGAGGTCTAGTTGCATCCTGACTTGCTGTGGGGAGCTGGTGGCTCTTCTCTGCACAGTGATGTTCCTGGGAGTGTTACCTAAGGCTGGGCTGTGGCAGGCCCTTTTCCCACTCATCCGGAAGGAATCCACTCTGGGTGGTGGATGGGTATGTGGGTGGGTGATGCAGTGTTTACCCTGGGAGGTTTTGGAGGCATCTGGTCTGACTGGATTGCTGGGCTTGTGCAGGCTGGTTAGTGTGAGCTGTGCTGTGATGTGGGAGTGCTGCAAACATAGGTTAACTGACCAGGAGAGCGGGATCCTGGGGCTCCCCATGTCCTGGGGCTCCCTGAGTGGCAGGGATAGCTGGTGAGGCTGCCCTGGGGTTGGGTGTAGAAGGGAGCAGGCCAAACATGGCTGCTGCAGATCTGGGCAGGTGCTCTGTATGGAGAAGCTGTTCCTGAAGTCTGGGAAGTTCAGTCATGCTAAACACTCCAGTCTGCTACCTTGTGTGGGTGAATCATCAGGTCCCTGTACACAAACAGGAATGTTTGCTTGAAAGCTGTGAGCTGTTGCGCCAAGTTCACTCTCATCCTCTGCCACTCAGGACCAGCCTGAGTCACTTAGATCTGGGGACTGGCATTGGGGCTGCTCAGAGCCAGCATGGAGCCAGTCCCTCACAGCAGTAGTAGCTGTTGTGCAAGGCATGGGCCAGGATGCCACATACCCACAATTTCCAGATTGTGGTAGGACAAAAATCATTGGCTTGTCTGCCTGTGCCTCGGTCCCTTAGTGGCTTTAAAGAAGGGACAACAGTCAGCATTACTGTCCCCTCCTGCAGAACAAGATGCAGTTAGATCAGGTCCTGAGGACTGAGAGAAGCTGAGGGTGAAGCTGAAGTTGAGCTTCCCCCTCTGTGTGCAGGTGTCAGTCACATTGGAGGGACTGACCCGAGACTCTGGGGAGGGCAACATGCTTTGGTTGCTCCATGTAAACCACTTGACTTTCTGGAATTTTACCCAGCTAGGTCTCGTTCAAGAGCAAAATATTCTGAGATTGAAAGCAATGAGGAATGGTGTAGCTCCCCTTCAGAGGGTGCCTGAGAATCCTAGGACCTCATAGTACAAGCATTAGAGGGGAAGCCCAAACCAAGGCTGTGCTTTAGGCTCACTCCTCCAGCAGAGGCATCACACTGTGTGTCGCTGCAGGTGGTGCTGGTGGGTTCTGCCAGGCTGGAAGATGATGCATAAGGTTTTTTCACTGCCTGAATTCTCCTAAGTGCAGGAATTGGAGCTGTCAGGCTGGGAGGACTCTGCCCATGCAAATGAGCAGGGAGAGATGCTGAATCTCTGTGGTGGCTGGTTGTGGCTGACAGGCTGTGTGGCAGGACATGGGCCACTGAGCCCTGAGAAGTGACAGATCCTGGAAAGGGACCAAACATGCTGATGACCATGAGTGCTTGGCATGAGCCTTGAGGATGCATGTGGCAGCTAGACCTCTATGGGGCTATAAGGACAGGGACTGGAGAGGCCACGGCTGCAGAGGCAGTGGCAGCTTGTGCTCTGCTCATGGAGTTGTTCTGGGGCAGATGTAAAAGAGGACCCTGTGCTCCAAAAGTCCCTCTGTCCTGTACCTGAAGCAGTTGCTGCCTTCAGTCCTGTCTGGGTTGTGAGTGTGACACCAGGCGTGTTCTCAGAGGAAGGTCCTCCAGGCCTGGGTTGAGATGTTGTCATTCTCAGTTCTTCTGGTGTGCCTGTCCTGCTGTTCAAACCCTGTAAATCCCACTGCAGTGTGGTGTGGCTCCCTCTGGAAGCTATTTCTGGTGCAGCTGTGCCAGGACTCGTTTCTGCAATGTGCTCCACAGGTCTAAAGCACATCCCAGATCTCTGTCCTTTCTGGGGTCCAGCCCAGCCCTGCCTGCAGGCTCCTCTTCTGGTGTCTCCTCTTCCTTTCTTTGCCTTTGCACATCTTTGACAGCACTTTCACTTCTGCCCACACTTGGTTTCCTCTGTGATCTTCCTGAACTGAAGCACAAGTTAGAGAAAGACAAACCTTTGGGAATAACCCAGGCTGTCCTCAGAAGCACATGTTATGGAGACAGCATTTTTGATGTGCTCATCTTGGTGCTCTACTAACCTTCCCTTTCTCTCTTTTTCTCTCTTCCTCTTGTTTCCCTTATCCTGTCACTGCTGCAGAGTGCCTGTACAGCCAGCTTGAGAAAAACCGCCTGCTCTCTAATGAGCTGAAGTTAACGCTGCATGATCTGTGTGACTGAGAAGGGGCCCACTAATCCCATTAAACAAGCTTATTGCGACCACCAGTGCTGTGGACCACAGTGAAATCTGATCATTAAGACTGGCAGACTTGCGAATTTTATGCAATTGCTGCTTTTTAATGAGGCACTTGGATATAACCTGTAATTTATTTAAGCATTTTTTTAATATATAAAGGTAACCTCTGTTCTTGGTGAAGTCACCCCTCAGACTTGGCTGGTTTTTGAGCAGTCTTGGTTGCTTGTCCAGGGGGTCCTGCCTGGCTCCTCCATGGAACCAGTATAGCTGCACCCCCTAAATGAAGGGTGGGGTGAAGTTAGACTTACATCTGCTTGAAGCTGCCTGTCAAGTGCTACAACTTAATTTACTATTAGCTGAATGACTGTAGGATTTCCTGGTGCATGGAATGATGGCTTCTACCAATAAATGACTGACCTTGTGGTCTGTGAGACACTGCACACCTGTATTCCTATCTAGGGGAGTCCTAATTGAGAAGGTTTGGGGGCAGAAGTAATTTCCCAGGCCTGACCCCAGTGCAGCTGCAGAGCCCTGAAATGGGTTGGGAAAGCTCACAGACATCTTGACAGCAAATGCCGAAATACACGGCCTGAAGCTGTGTCCTGAGTTCCTGCAGGGGATATTTAAATGCTGCCGTTGCTCATGCTTGAGGAAGGCTGTTTTCTGTGCAGAGTTTCTGGCCCTGGGGAGGTTGGGAGTGGCTTTGGGAGTCTGCCTGTACCTAAAGGACATTTTTCTACAGCCTGTCTGTCCAGTGTCCCAGCGTGTGGATGTCTCCAGTGATATGGGTGGGCTCACCTTTGGAGTGAAGCCTACTTAGAGCACTAGCTGCTGATCTGCTCTCCTCCTGGCTTAAGGAACATGTGAGAATTGACTGCATAGCTGCCTGTAGTGTCGGGCAGGGTGCAGCTCCCTCACTCCTCACTCTCTGCCTATCACTGGCCCAGCTCCTGCCCTGCTGCCCTCCAGGCTGGTGGTCTGCTCCCTGCTGCTGGGCTTGGCATCCCTGCCCTGTGCTGAGGGGAAGGGGGGCACAGCCAGCTGTAGTTCCAGGGGGTGGTTTCCAAGTGTATGTTGCTCTTGGGTGCCTTGCTGGGCCACGTGTGTCAGCCGTGGAGGTGTGGAAGCCCTGGGAAGAGCTGGCTGCAGTCAGAGACACCTGCATGTGAAACACTGCCTAGAGCTCTGGCTAAAGGTGCACCATGGCCATACTGACTGGGAGCACTGGCAGTGTGAGAGGTGAGGGCTACACACAAGCCAGGTAACCTCAGAGCTTCCAGCTGCACCCAGCCAGGCACTCCGGTCCAAGGATCGCTGCGGCAGTGTGTGGGGAAGGGGCTGGCACAAGCTTTTTTTGGCAAAGGATTCTCCATTGTTTCATGCAGATTTGTAATTCTCAACTCTTGCTTCCTGCCAGATAAACTGAAATCCACCAAAGAGGAGCATCTCTGCACGCAAAGAATGCTGGACCAGACCCTGCTAGACCTGAACGAGATGTAATGGATCCCTGCCACTGCCTCTGCCATGCAATGCCTGCTCAGCTGCTGCTGCCCTCTAACCCTGGGACCAGAGTTTACTTTCTGTTGCCAATTTGACCAAACACAAATCTCCTTTGTTCCTGGGTTAAAGGCCACCAGGTTGGGCAGAGCTTCAAACAGCATCATTAAGGGAAATAAGCAATGCAATAATGTTTGGAGAGCATGTTTGAGATGTACACATTTTGTAACTACCTTTTTTTGTAGCAGCCATTATAAACATTCCAAATAACGTGTGAGCTGGTGAGCTGCACTTCCAAGCTCTTGGCTTTAAAATTTGGTATTAACCTTCTGTTAATTGGCTCTGGGCCACCCTGCTTTGGCAGGGCAAGAAACAGATATGATGGTTCTGGCTGTGAGTCAGAGTAGCCAAGCTAGGGATGAAAGCCTGTTGGGAAAACTTCCTTTCCAGGAGCTGTTTGCTAAAAGCACAGTTCAGTTTTTCAGCTTTAAGGTAACTCTGTGTTGGGAAGGAACAACTTGGGTGAAAGCATCCTTTTTTTGGGGTTTTTTTGTTGGTTTTTTTTTTAAGCCAAGCCAGTCATCTGAACAATTGAACCCTCACAGAGATTGTGTCCCTTCCCCTCCACACCTGAAGGGCTTAGAGAAGCCACTGTCCCTGTAACCCATTGCTACCTTGAGGCTGACTTTGCCTTCACTAAGTGCTGATGCACCAAGCTTCACTGCTCATCACTGGGTTACACTTAACTGCTTAAGTACAACAGCCTTGTGTTCTTGGAGAAGTGGTTTTGCCTACCTGGAGGGACGGAGCCAAGCCTTCCCTCCTGCCCAGGACTGCTCTTACTGTCTTAATTGAGTATGAGCCATCTTGCTGTGCATTGCTGATGTGTTGTGGTTGTGAGGTGTGAGTGTGGCAATGTCACACTTGCAGTGTGTAGCTTGTGGTTTGAGCATGCTGCTTGGTTGTAGCAGTTTTTGGGGCCAATCTGGAGACAAAAACCCTATCCAGTGTTTTGATACTAAATTGAAAAATTGTGTTACTGTCTTTTGAAATAAAAACTGATCCCTCCACACGGCTGCTGGCTGCAGAGCTTTACTGTGCAGGCTTGTGGGGGATGAGGGTGGGGATGGTGTATGTGCCCAACCTATGACCAGGCATAGGGTAAGTAGCACTTCCCAGGGCAGGAGTGCAAAGCAGGACTGTTGTGATGAGTTCCTCAGTCAGTTTGGAGATGACACTGAGTTGGGTGGAATTGTTCACCTGCTGGAGGGCAGGAAGGCTCTGCAGAGGGATCTGGATCCATGGGCCAAAGCCAGTGGTGTAACAGTCAACAAGGCCAAGTGCCAGGGTCACCATAACCTGCTGCAGTGCTCCATGCTTGGGGGGAAGGTGGCTGGAGAGCTGGAAAACAACCTGGGAGTGATGGTTGACAGCAGCTGCACATAAGCCCACATAAGCACCCACAGTGGGTGCCCGGGGGGAAAGAGGCCAAGGA
Organism: Parus major; assembly: GCF_001522545.3. Lineage (NCBI taxonomy): Eukaryota > Metazoa > Chordata > Aves > Passeriformes > Paridae > Parus > Parus major. Next base: position 770,256 of record NC_031793.1, on the reverse strand, counting down.
CACCTGGCCTGTACCAGCCATGGTGTGGTGGTGGGATCAGGGCAGTGCCCGTCCCCTGTGCTGGGCACTGCTGAGGAGTTGCAAACCCCAGGGTCAGTTGTGGGCCCCTCATGACAAGAAAGACCTTGAGGGGCTGGAGTGCATCCAGAGAAAAGAACGGAGCTGGGGAAGGGGCTGGAGCACCAGGAGCAACTGAGGGAGCTGGAGTGGGCTCAGCCTGGAGAAAAGGAGGCTCAAGGGGACTTTTTCACTCTCCACAACTCCCTGACAGGAGGGTGCAGCCAGGAGGGGGTAGGCTCTCTCTACTCCCAGGGAACGAAGGACAGGACAAGAGGAAATGGTCTCAGGTTGTGCCAGGGAAGGTTTATATTGGATATTAGAGAGAATTTCTTCACAGGAAGGGGTCCAGCCCTGTCACAGGCTGCCCCATCCAACCTGCCCTTGAACACTCCCAGGGATGGGGTAGTCACAACTGCTCTGGGCCATCTGTGCCAGGGCCGCACCAGTCTCACAAGGAAAAATTTTTCCCCAATATCCTTGTATTGGTTTTGCACAGCCTGGTTTTTGGCAGGAGGGGATCCACAGAGGGGCCTTCTAGGAGAAGCTGCTGGAAGCTTCCACCATGTCCAGCAGAGCCAATGGCTGATGGCTCTGAAGATGGACAATGCTGCTGGCCAAACTGGACCAATGAAAGAGGTTGGTAACGCATCTGTGGTGACATATTTAAGAAGTAAAAACAAAGTCACAGATTTTTTCACTTAGAGAGAAGGAGGAGGAGAGAACATTTGAGGGAAAACAATATGGCAACACCAAGGTAAGTGGAGAAGGAGGGGAAGGAGGTGCTCTGTTGGAGATTCTCACAAATGGGACAGGACTGCTGGGTGACACATCACATACTTTTATTTTGGGCACCAGTCTCAGTTACAGACACAGGAGATGGCACAAGCTCATGTCCCCACAAGCAGTGAAAGATTTATTTGTTACAGAACATTTTATAAATTTTTCAGCCAATAGCATATGGCTGAGCTTACAGACAATTGTTCCATCCAATCACTAGAAACACATGTACACCTTCTTCAAACAATGCTTGTTTGCTGTCTATTAACAATACACAATACTCTGTTATTAAGCTTAAAACCTTCTACTATCTTGGTAAGCATATTTTTCTGCAGTCTTAAAGTCTATCTTAGCCAAGTCTAAAAACTCAACTATTGTTTCATGTCCTGCATATTGTATTATTGTATCTTCCTTATTTTCAGGCTTTGCAGCTGCAGTCAGCTCTAAGTTCTCTACTTTTTCTTTTCTGAGGCTTATTTTCACAGCTTCTGAAAATGAAGCTGAGATTCCTCTGAGGGCCATGGTGAAGACCATGGTGAAGCAGCTGTGCCCCTGCAGCCCATGGGGATCCACAGGGGAGGCAGAGATCCGTGCACAGCCTGTGGGGATCCATGGGGAATGCAGAGATCCACCCGCAGCCCGTGGCAGAGGTGCCCATGCCAGAGAGGGTGGATGCTCATAGGAGACAGTGGTCCAGTGGAAGACCTGGAGGAGAGAAGTCCCTTGCTTCCAGGCTGGAGCAGCCTGTCCTTGGAGGACTGCACCCCGTGGAAAGCCCCAGCTCACAGTGCTTTTGGGAGGACTGTCTGCCCATGGGAGGAATTCACACTGCAGC